>NC_133399.1:76848350-77151381 GCF_047511655.1 Castor canadensis | reverse complement strand
AACCTGCCTGCCTAGCACATGGGATGCTGGGTTCCATCCCAAGCTATGCAAAAAACAACAACAAAAAACAAATTCCAGTTACATTTAGAATCTTTAGCCTAATTAAAAAAAATTAAGCACATGGTAGTTTAATGCAACTGAGAAAGATTTACTATATTGTCATCACAAATTACAAGTTAAGAACATATTTAAGTACTAGATCAACTTTCTTGCTCAGAAAAAGATTTTAACTAGTGCTTGACACCGAATTAGACACATTTTTCTTTCTTAAGAAAACTTAAGGTTCATCAGACTTTTCCCAAGAAGAGCAGCCAGAAATTGCTCTCAGTTTTCCATGTTCCTTTATATTTCTTTGTAACCTCCCAAGCCCACAAGTTTACCTCCTCACTGCCTTCTTTAGAAGTTCTAACAAGTGGGCACTTAGCCACTGCTATGAGTTGCTTTAGATGAACAGGGTAATAAGAGCTCTTCAACAGAGGACCTAAGGAGTTTGTGGTTCTGAAAAGATCTCTGGTCTTTGAATTTTTTCCAAAAAAGTTCTTCTTGTGATGGGTGTGTTGGTGTATACCTGTAATTCCTGCATTTAGGAGATGGAGGCAGGCAAGTCACAAGTTTAAGGCCATACATAGTTCTAGGCCAGACTGAGGTATATAGTGAGATCACACCTCTCCTCAAAAAATCAAAACCAAAGCAAAACAAAACAAAGCAAAAAGCAAACTGCTTCTTTTTTTCTCTTTTTCCTCCCTCCCTCCCTCCCTCCCTCTCTCCCTCCTTTCCTCCCTCTCTCCCTCCCTCCCTTACTTCCTCCCTTCCCACCTCCCTCCCTCTTTCTTTCTTCCTTCCTTCCTTCTCTCTTTCCTCCTTCCCTCCCTCCCTTTCTTCCTTCCTTCCTTCTTTCCTTCTCTCCTCCCTCCCTCCCTTCCTTCCTTTTTTTGGTTTTTAGAAATAGGATTTCACTATGTAGCCCCTCAAATTCACCATCTTCCTGCCTCCACCTCCCTGAGCGGTGGGATTGCATGAGCACACCACCAGGCCTGACCCAAAAATTCTTCTCACAAATATATTAAATATTACAAAGAGTGAATCTTTCTATATGTGGATTGCCAAATGAAAATAAATGTTTTTTTTTAAACCTCATGTAGTAATAGCCTCCAAGTGGTAAATTATTGTTGGATATAATGCTGGGGCTTGAACATTCTTTTTAAATTTTAGTTTAACTTGTTTATTTTTTGATGGCTCTGGGGTTTGAACTCAGAGCCTTGTCATTCTGTTAGCCCTTTTTTGATGTTGGTTATTTTCTAGATAAGGTCTCATGAACTATCTCTTGATCTCTGCCTCTAGCGTAGCTACGATTTTAATTTAATATTTTAATTGATAAATAATGTGATGTTTTGGTATATGTACACATTGTGGAATAATCATATTGGGTTAACTAATGTGTCCATCACCTTACATACTTATCTTTTTATGTGGCGAGAACTTTTAAAATTCATTCTTTTGGCAGTTTAACAATAGGATTAAGAATAGGATATTGTTAAACATACCACACTGTAGAATATATCACCAGGTCTTGTTCCTGTTCTCTAACTGAAAGTCACAGTCTTTTGACCAGTGTCTCTCTTTCCCCATCCACCCACCCCACTCCAGCCTCTGGTGACAGCATTCTGCTCTCTAATTCTATGAGGTCAACTTTTCAGTTTCCACATGAGTGAGCTCATGTGGTATTTTTCTCTCTATTCTGGCTAAGTAAAACTGAACTAGTTTCCTCTAGATTCATGCATATTGTCAGTAATGACAGAAGTAACTTGTTTTTTTAAGGCTGAATAGTATTCCACTACACACACACACACACACACACATCTCACAGTTTTGGGATATTTTTTTGTGGTACTGGGGTATGAACACAGGACCTCATGCTTGCTAGCCAAGTACTCTCCCACTTGAGTCACACCCCCAGCATCTTTTCCCATTTCTCTGATAGGGCTTCACGTTTTTGCCCAGGGCCACCGATCGTCCTATCTATGCTTTCCTCATAACTGGAATTATAGGTGCATACCACCATGTCCCACCTATTTGTTGAGATACTGTTTCCCTGGGCTGGTCTAAATACATGATCCTCCTGATCTCTGCCTCCATGTAGTTGGGGGTATAGCATATACCACCATGCCCAGTGTAAGCCACAGTTTTTAAGCCAGTCTGCTGTTGATGGATACTTCAGTTGTATAGTCTACACATTTGATATAATTTTATCAAAATTCCAATGACATTTTTCAGAGAAATAAAAAAGTTCTAAAATTTATATGGAACCACAAAATACACAGAAAGCCAAAGCAATGTTGAGTAAAATGAACAAAGCTGTAGGACTCAATACTGCTTAACTTCAAAGCACACTACAAAGCTATAGTAGTCAAAACAGCATAGTACTGGCGTGAAAACAAACGTAGATCAACAGAGCAAAATAGAGAACTCAGAAATAAATCAAGACATTATAACCAATTGATGCTTGACATGGGTGTGAAGAATATACAGTGGGAATGTCTTAATAGATGGTGCTGGAAAAAGTAAATATTCACATGTAGAAGAACAAAGAGGGGCCCTGTGTCACTTCTTACACAAGAATTAATCCAAAATGGACTAAAAATGTACATATAGGTCCTAAAACTGCAAAAGTCTTAAGAAGAAGAAAATTGGAGCTAGAAATATAGCTCAGTGGTGGAGTGCTTGCCTCATATCACATGCATGAAGCCCTGAGTTCAATCCCCAGCACAAAAAAAAAAAAAGAGAAGAAAAGAAAAGAAAAATAAGTAGTGGAGCTTGATTTGATCAATGATTTCTTGGATATGATCCCAAAAGCAGAGGTGACAAAAGCAAAAGCAACCAAGTGGGATTTGTGCACACGTTCGACCTGTAGAGTGAGGCTCTGAGTCACAGTGGAAGAAAGAGTTGTTAGAAGTCTGCAAAGCCGAGTTCTAGTTCTGGTTCTATGCTTATTAGCCAAGTGAAGTGGTTCCACTCATTTTAGATCTCAACCACAGTTTCTCTATGTGTGTGAAAGAGAGAAAGGGAATGATGGTTTTCAACTTCCCTTTTGGGTAACTCGGTGGTAGAGCATTTGCCTAGCATGAATGAGGCTTTGGGTTCAATCTCCAGTACCACAAAACTAGCACACAAACATACCCTTAAATTTCCTTTTTAAGGTGAACTTTTGAAAAGAAATCTTAAGCAAAAAATTGAACTACAAATTAACTGTAAAATAAAGAGGCCTTAAGTGCAGGGTTCTAAAAGCCACATCTCAGTTCTAGTATATACTACATGTGTGGCCTCAGGCACCTCCTGGGGCTTTCTGGGCCTCTGTAGTCTTTTTTCCTTCCTTCTTTCCTCTTATCCCTTCCTCCCCCACCTCCCTCTCCTTCCCTTCCTTCCTTCTTTCTTCAGTTCTAGGATGGAATTGAGTGCCCTGCTCGTGCTAAGCAAGGACAAGGACCACTGAGTTATACCTCCAACCCTGTTTTCTTATCTCAATAACACAGTACTCATGGAGCAATTATTACAATTAGATTTTTTAAGTGCGCTGAGATGCATGCCTGTGCATTGGAAGCGTGGATCAAATATACGCTATTAATGTTTTAACAACCAAATTAATCAAATTAATCACGTAATCAAATTAATTACTTGATGTTGAAGTAGAGCTCTTATATCTCCACCTTCCTCATGTTCACAAACATACATACACTCATGAACACACATGTACATACATGTATATATGCACACAAACATATATCCAACTCCTACCAGGTGTTGCTCTTGTGAAAACAACCAGGTTAATAATCTCTTCCTGGCAGTTCTGAATTCTTTGAACTTCTAATACTCTTCTTTGCCTTCAATAGGAGGCATACCATGTATAACTGTTTTATTGCAGCCTCATCTGTGAGCAGGATGCAGGCCGTTCACTCCAGGTCTTTCGTGCCATGGTCCCAGCCAGTAGAAATTAAGGTGTAGGCACCTCCCATATTCTATGTATTTTTCCATAAACTCTGGGCTTCATGTTTTGTTTCTTCCTAAAACAGGAAGTTCAGCAGACAGCTCCTCCTACACATTTGGATCAAGCTTGCACTCATAAATTAAACAAAAGCTACTAAAATGATTTAGCAAGAGCTCCTCCTTACATGACTTAGTAGACAAATGCTCAGTTCTGTCAAAATGGTGTGGATCCTGTCTGGAGTTCCAAGAAGTTTCTGCAAAGGAACTGCAAGAGTAAGGAAATGCAATGAGTTACACTGTCAGAAATGTGTAGACTATAGATTATAAAAATTGCAGAATAAGCCTCAAGCAATTCAATTTACCAGATATTGGATAAAACAAATACTTTGGAGATTTCTGCTCAGAAAATGAAATATTACAATGAGCACTTAGGTTGCAAAGAGAAAATGAGAAGGCAAGATCTATAGAGGAGTTAATGTTTCCTTTTTCCCTAAAAGTCTTATTCCTAGAGCAATACTATTATTGATTTCTCTAATGCATTATTTTCCTCAGAAGAACTCACCACTCTTATGTATGGAAAAGTCCTAGTGAGATGAGGCTAGGAGCTAAGAGGTCAATACCTAAAACATTGAGTGAGTACAGGTTGTCTAGGATACTGACATTAGTCTTAGAGGTAGAACCACCAGACAGCTGGAGATGGGGAGAATATGGGTTATGCTTTGTCATCAAACAATCTGGGGTTAGCTCCTACTTTACCTTCTACTAAGCTGCCTGCCCTTGGAGAAGATATTTGACTTTAAAATATGGATAGGAATCGTGAATAGCTCCTAGAGTTTTTGTAATGATTAGTTTCTAAAAAATATCTCATATTTTGTCTAAAACACAGCAAGTATTAAATAGGCTATTTATCAACCTTTCCAGTTAGAGGATAGTGCTCAGAAGCACTCACAGGGTTGTGTGTCGTGATGTGTGGTGGGCCTGTGGTCCCAGCTACATGGGAGGTGTAGGCATAAATACAAGGATCATGATTTGAGGCTGTCCCCATACAAAAACACAAGTCCCTATCTGAAAAATAACTAAAGCAAAAAGGACTGGGGATGTAGTTCAAGTGACAGAGCATTTGCCTAGCAAGCATAAGGTCCTAAGTTCAAACCCTAGTACCACCAAACAAACAAACAGCACATACACACACACACACCCTGGGGTCCAACAGCAAAAGGGAAAAGTAGAAAAGTACCTCTGATGAGTTGACTCATAAAAGTTAAGCATTTATTCCCCTTCAAAAGGTCTAGCTAACCAAGATCCCTTTGTGTACCACTCCTTATTACTGTCACGTCCCACCAAGTGTGCAACAGTGTGAGGCATTGAAGTATCAGTAATCAGTAAGCATGAACCTCTGCTTTTTTTGTTGTTTGTTTGTTTGTTTTCTGGTACTGGGAATTTGGACTCATGGCCTAGCACTTGCTTGGCAGACTCTACCATTTAAGCCATACTGCCAGCCCATGTACCTCTGCTTTTAAGGTGTTATTTTGTTTGTTCTCATGGCAGTGAGAGGCTGTATAGAAGTAATTTATGTTCAGCTGTCAAGTGTGGGAATAATTCAAAAGAATTAGGATAGCCATTCCTAATCTTTTCAAGAGGACTCTACTTTTAAGCTTTTTTCTCTCTTACATTTGTAGGGTCATGATACAACTGCAGCTGCTATTAACTACTCCTTATACCTGCTGGGTTGTTATCCAGAAGTCCAGCAAAAAGTGGACAATGAACTGGACGAAGTGTTTGGTATGTTTGGGCTCCTCACTAGCTCTGTTGTGGGTCCTAAGTCCCCCAAAGCAAACGTCACTCTTGCTCATTAGAGATGTGCAGGACAACCTGTTCTAAAGCCACTATCATAAGTATACAGGACCCAGTTGTGCACCAGCCTTCTTTGCAAGGCCTCTTGCCATCCTTGCAAGCATTTACTATTTTCCTGGCTCATGACTGCCTTGGACTGGACACTGGGGTTGCAAGGTCCTCAAGGGTCCCACTGCTTAATAGATGAAACAGACACACGTATAGGAAGGCTTGAGTCATGGGCTATAGCCTTGAGTGATGCAAAAAAGGTGCTGTTTGGGAGCTCAGAGAAGCAAGCGAAGGAAAGCAGGGTAAAGGAAAGCTGCTTATCTATATCACCCTATACCAAGATTAACTCAAAATGGATCAAGGATCTTAATATCAGACCACAAACTCTAAAGTTGATACAGGAAAGAGTACGAAATACTCTGGAGTTAGTAGGTATAGGTAAGAACTTTCTCAATGAAACCCCAGCAGCACAACAACTAAGAGATAGCATAGATAAATGGGACCTCATAAAGCTAAAAAGCTTCTGTTCATAAAAAGAAGTGGGCTCTAAACTGAAGAGAACACCCACAGAGTGGGAGAAAATATTTGCCAACTATACAATGACAAAGGACTGATAACCAGAATATATAGGGAACTTAAAAAACTAAATTCTCCCAAAACTAATGAACCAATAAAGAAATGGGCAAGTGAACTAAACAGAGCTTTCTCAAAAGAAGAAATTCAAATGGTCAAAAAACACATGAAAAAATGTTCACCATCTCTAGCAATAAAGGAAATGCAAATTAAAACCACGCTAAGATTCCACCTCAACCCTGTTAGAATAGCCATCATCAGCAACACCACCAACAACAAGTGTTGGCGAGGATGTGGGGAAAAAGGAACCCTCTTACACTGTTGGTGGGAATGTAAACTAGTACAACCACTCTGGAAAAAAATTTGGAGGCTACTTAAAAAGCTAGACATTGATCTACCATTTGATCCAGCAATACCACTCTTGGGGATATACCCAAAAGACTGTGACACAGGTTACTCCAGAGGCAACTGCACACCCATGTTTATTGCAGCACTATTCACAATAGCCAAGTTATGGAAACAGCCAAGATGCCCCACCACTGACAAATGGATTAAGAAAATGTGGTATCTATACACAATGGAATTTTATGCAGCCATGAAGAAGAACAAAATATTATCATTCGCTGGTAAATGGATGGAATTGGAGAACATCACTCTGAGTGAGGTTAGCCTGGCCCAAAAGACCAAAAATCTTATGTTCTCCCTCATATGTGGACATTAGATCAAGGTCAAACACAACAATGGGATTGGACTTTGAGCACATGATAAAAGTGAGAGCACACAAGGGAGGGGTGAGGATAGGTAAGACACCAAAAAATTAGCTAGCATTTGTTGCCCTTAACGCAGAGAAACTAAAGCAGATACCTTAAAAGCAACTGAGGCCAATAGGAAAAGGGGACCAGGAACTAGAGAAAAGGTTAGATAAAAAAGAATTAACCTAGAAGGTAACACACACGCACAGGAAATCAATGTGAGTCACCTCCCTGTATAGCTATCCTTATCTCAACCAGAAAAAACCCTTGTTCCTTCCTATTATTGCTTATACTCTCTCTACAACAAAATTAGAAATAAGGGCAAAATAGTTTCTGCTGGGTATTGAGGGGGTGGAGGGGAGAGGGAGTGGGCAGAGTGGGTGGTAAGGGAGGGGGTGGGGGCAGGGGGGAGAAATGACCCAAGCCTTGTATGCACATATGAATAATAAAAGAAAAAAAAAGGAACGCTGCTTTATATGCAACTGCACCTGACCACAAATGAGAGAAAAGGTGGGTGAAGCAGACAGAGATAAATTTCTGTTATACAGCAATCTAGGGGTAGAGCTCTAGGCTGATGCCAATAGGGGTGGCTCAGTTCCCAGGCTTGCTCTTTTCTGTCTCCCTTCTTTACCGTCTTGGCTTTTGTCTCCTTCATTGTTGTTCTAGACGTTATACTCATCTGCAGAGCAAGAAAAGGGAAGTGGAGCTGAGTGTTGTGCTTGTTTCCTGTGGCTGTTGTAACAAATTCCACAAACTGGGAGGCTTAACACAACAGAAACATTATGTCATAGTTTTGGACACCAGAAGTCCAAAATCAGTATCACTGAAACTAAATCAACATGCTGATAAGACTGTAGTCCTGAAAAATTCATTCCTCATTCCTTCTGGTGAATACAAACGATACAAAAGCACATCAGACTTTTCTCTCTGCCTTCATATTGCCTCTGTGTGTGTGTGTGTGTGTTTGATATAGAGTTCACCTGGATAATCTAGGATAATCTTCAATTCTTAGGTTCTTAATTTAATCACATTTGCAAAGACCCATTTTTCCAAATAAGAACCTTTACAGGTTCCAGAGATCAGGTCAGGACCTAATATTTGGAGATCTGTTATCAATTTACCATAAAGGGCTATCATCAATTTTATTCTTTTTAAAATCATAGGTAACATGGCTCCCCATAGCTGGAGAGCTAAAAGGAAAAAAAGTTGGATTATCCAACTAGCATTGTGGTATCTGATGCAATTTCATTGAGAAAAGAAGTAGGGAATAAAAAATAGAGGAAAAAAAGTTGCAGAGGAAAAACATTCTAGAAAGAGAGGAACCAGATGAACAGTGGCCCACAGTAGACAATTCTGCTTTGAAGAACAAGAGGAGTGAGCAAGGCTAGAATTCTGGGCATTTGGTAGAATATAGAATTCAGAGAGAAGGTTGGGAAGGAGATTTCATTTTGTAGACTGGAGATAATCTAAGCTTTTTGGTTCTATTTCTGTAGTCTTCTTATTTTTTCTGTATTGATTTTAATTTACCTCAAACTACCTCAGGTAGGTAAATTTGGTCTCCAATTGCTCTCAAGTTATATTAGAGTAGGTTCACATTTTTTGTATCCTCTATAATTTCTATCTCATTGCAGGTTAATCTCACATAATTATCAACACAGTCATTATTACTATGATCTTTGTTTTCACTTATTGTGCCTCCGTTTTTCTAAAATATCAGTTCTCTAATTAGTTCTAAAAACTCTGAGGAACTAATTTTTAACTCTGAGCTGTAAGTATATCAACTCCTTTCATTATTTTTTTTACTGAAGTAAATGTCACATAACATAAAATCTAACATTTTAAAATGCACAATTCAGTGGAATTTGGGACATTCACAGTGTTGTGCACTTGTCACCTCTAATTCCAAACTATTTTCAGTACCCCAAATGGAAATCTTGCAACATTAACCCTATACCTGCTTTTTTCCCCCAACCTCTGAAAACCACCATTTTGATTTCTGTCTTCATAAAAAAAATCATACAATATGTGACATTTTGTGTCTGGTTTCTTCTGCTTACCATATTGCCTTATTTTATTTTGATTATGCATACTATTAGAAATTCTATCTTAGTTGTGAGCACCAAACATTTAGTATTTTGACTCATGAATTCTTTGATATCCTTGCCACCTGGAAGTCCAGATATTTCTTTCATTTTCACTTTCTATATTGATTTTAATCAGGGAAGTCTGATCGCCACGCTACCTTGGAAGATCTGAAGAAGCTAAAATACCTCGAGTGTGTCATTAAGGAGACTCTTCGTCTTTTTCCTTCTGTCCCTTTTTTTGCCCGGAGTCTTAGTGAAGATTGTGAATTGGGTAAGTATTCTGTATTAGAATAAAAGGGAGAGAGGAATTTTTGTTACGTTGATCCTGCTTCAATCTTATGACATATCACTCATCTTCTTGACAGCGGGTTTCAGAGTAGTGAAAGGCACTGAAGCAGTCATCATCCCATATGCATTGCATAGAGATCCCAAGCACTTCCCAGATCCCGAGGAATTCCAGCCAGAACGGTTCTTTCCTGAGAATGCCCAAGGACGTCATCCATATGCTTATGTGCCCTTCTCTGCTGGACCCAGAAACTGTATAGGTTTGTATCCAACCTGAACAGGTCTTACCTTTCAGGCCCACCTGATAGCAGGTTTCCCACATGGTTTCTTTGACATGTCGTGTGACATTTCCCATATGCAACAGGCTTAAAAACACTGGCTTCTTTTTCCCTCCACTTTACATTATCATTGTAAAATGATGTTAGTAAGCATATTATTTTGCTAGGGCTGACCTAACAAAGTACTGCAAATAGGATGACTTAAACAGAAATCTGTTTTTTTCATGGTTCTGGAGGCTAAGATGTCAATAGGATTGGTTTCTTCTGAGTTCTTTCTCTTTGGCTTATAAATGGCTGCCTTCTCCCTATCTTCACTTGGTCATCGATCTGTGCATGCCTGTGATTTAATTGTCTCTACAGTCAAATTATATTAGGACTTATTCTAATAACCTCATTAGAATTTAACCATTTAATGTTAATTTCCTCTTTAAAGACCTATCTCCAAATATAGTCACAATCTAAAACGCTATGGGTGTCAGGACTTCCATGTATGAATTTAGGTGAGAACACAATTCAGTTCATAACATGATGAAGATTCAGTTTCTTTATAGAGTTTTAAAATGTCGTGGATTTGGGCAGAATATAATTTATTGTGGTTGAAAAATTATATGACTAACCAGGCTTAATTTCATTTTGTATTCATTATTTTAAAAATTGCATTTTGCAAAACCAAAACAAAGGCTACTTGCTGTATGACTAGTTGAAATACTTAAGCAAAATGAGTGTACTTCAACATGTATCAAAAGCACCTTCGGCCTTTGTATCTCTAACATCTTATCACTATATAAAAGCAGACATTAATAAAAAGGAGGCTGGTTTGTTGTTGACTCTTAGAAAATTAAAGAGGCAACAAGAAGCAATCCAGAATAGTTATTTTTGAGCCTGAATGAGCCCAGAATACACCTGAGATCCAGTCATTTCTGGGTTCCTTGAGGAATTAGTTCTAGGATCTTCCGAAGCCAGTAAAACCTGCAGATGCTCAAGTTCCTTATATAAAATGTCCTAGCATTTAC
The DNA here is from genome assembly GCF_047511655.1 of Castor canadensis. Taxonomy (NCBI): domain Eukaryota; kingdom Metazoa; phylum Chordata; class Mammalia; order Rodentia; family Castoridae; genus Castor; species Castor canadensis. Next base: position 77,140,573 of record NC_133399.1, on the reverse strand, counting down.
ATAGAACCTACACATATCCTCGGGTACATTGTAAATTAAGTCTAATTTACTTACAATACCTAATAAAATATAAGCTCTATGCAAACAGTTGCTATACTGAATTGTTTGGGGAGTAATGATGAGAAAAAAAAGTTTGTGCATGTTTAGTAGAGATAGTTTTTGAATATTTTGGATCTGTGACTGGTTGAATCTGAAGATCTAGAATTTGTGGATATGGAGGGCCCCCTGGACAGATAAAATAGAGATTTCCTGGCCCACCACAGTAAATCAGACATGATTTAGGCATAGAAAAAGGTACCCCAAAATCTTCATTTTAAACTAACATTCCAAGTGATTCTGATTTTTTTAAGGGCCTTTGTGTGAAATATAAAATTGCTTATTTCTGTAGCAGGGCCTCTTATTTCTCACATTTGAGCTTTATCTGTAATTAAAGTGATGGTATTTGCATTAATTTGAAGGTCAAAAGTTTGCAGTGATGGAAGAAAAGACCATTCTTTCCTGTATCCTGAGACATTTTTGGGTAGAATCCAACCAGAAGAGAGAAGAACTTTGCCTGGCAGGAGAGTTGATTCTTCGGCCAACAAAAGGCATCTGGATCAAGTTGAAAAGGAGAAATGCAGAGAAATCCTGACTGCGTTCTCATGCTGAGCTAATGCCATGAAAAAGCTCGTTGCATAGGAGAATCTCGGAGTTCACAACTTATAGATCGTGTGCTTTGTACTCAGAATCCCCAGACCTAATGTTTTCTTGCCCTCACTGATGGAGAGTTTTATGTATTTTCATTACTGTTATAGATGTCATGTTATGCCTGGTCTTGGTCTCAAAGGTCAGTACCCAAATAAACATACAACAAGTTTCTCAAAAGAGAGGATCCATACACCAATTCAACTTCATTGGATAGAATCAAAGGGTATAATTTAATTAAAGTTCCAGAATTTTTAAAAGGCATTCTTGATAACTCAGAAATTTGCATCATGTAATTCAAAAATAGTGAATAATTAAGCCCTTTAACTCAAGAGCTTAAGGTTTTTATCAGTGGCATCAGTTATAAGTTTAGATTTTATTTCCTCAAGTAAATCATTTACATGTTGACTCAAGTTCTATGTAACTTTTCTTTTTGACACTTCACTTCTAGTCTTCTTTCCATTCTTTGTAGAGTTATCATTACCTTTATGCATCATATTACTGAAGAGATTCCTCTTGGAGATCTCCAAATGCTCACAGTGCCTTGCAAGTTTAATTCATGGCTTTCAGGATTGGAGTAGCCTGTACTCCCTTATGTTGGGAATAGGAGGATGAAATCAGTAAGAAAGTAAATTTCTGCTGAATCCTGCTACTAGTTGAGGCAGGGCTGGAAATAGACAAAGGCCTGTCCTCTAAATCTTTCCACTCCCATTGTGATGAACTCTCCACTACATGATTATTAGAACTCAGGACTTCTACCTCTGACTTGAGCGTATTTCTTTTGGAATTCTTCCACCTTTCAGGGAAAAAAAGCTGTTCATCCATATTTAGTAACCAGTAATATTTCATGTGGTTTTCACTGTAATTAATTCAATCCTGTGCAACATACCTATTATTAAGCTGATAACTGATACACATTCTCTAGATTCTAATTTGGTACATAATACCTCTATTCCTAAATCAATATTTTTTAAAAAAACTCTCTTTTAATAAATAACTCTCAATAAATAAGATAGGTTGTTTTGTTTTCATTTTTCCAAGGCACTAGCAGATAGAAGCAACAAATGAAGAGGGTAGAACAAACATTCTTCAGTGGATATCAAAGGAAGAGGTTACAAAACTTCAGCCCTCTGGCAAGCACTATAGCCTGGAGCAGTGCTAGCAGCTGTACCCACTTAACTATCCAAAGACCCCCCCAGGGAGTACAATCCTGCCCCTAAATTGATGGGGAAAAATGTAAGTAGATGGTTTTAAAAAGATTCCTATCAAATGGTTAGCCTCCTTATCTAGAAAATGGATATATGTAGAACATCTCATCCTCAGATGATTTTTGGATAAGAAAAGTTTATTATTTCTCAATTTATTCACTCATATTTAATGTTTGCCTTTTATTTTTAATAACCCTACATTAGGTATTAAATGAAATTTTAAAATAAAACATTGCTTAACTTTGTTCTTTGGTCTAAGATCTCCATTTAGCCCCAGAATAACTTGTTACTTATATTTTAATTGGTAATTCATTTAAACTTTATCAGAGTTAGACCTGAAAAATGTGTCATCTTCCATATCAAAATGTGGATGGTGTTTTTTTTTATAAGAAAGCAATCAAATATCTGTTTGTGTTCCCATTATTTGTCTTAGTCCTGCTGAAAAAAGGCATCTCAAGAAAATGAAATTATATTTTCAACTTGAATGCTACATTTTATTCTGAGAATTGATTCCTGTTTGAAACATAGATAACTTTTAAAGATAAATCAGTGTCCTCTGAATCATAATGAGTAATAGAAGCAAGAGCGCTTTTGTGTTGGTGTCATCAATTATACTCAGGCTTTCTAATAGATTGATTATGAATATCACTGATGGAAGAATAAGCTCAAGGAGAAGTAGAAACACCAGAGCATCTTGCTCAGCTGGTAGTAGGAAGTAAAATCTCCCAGGGCTACCTGGGTGTCAGCAAAAGCCACTAGTGTCATTGGGTTTCAGGGATTTTGAGTTTACAAAGTTCTCTAGATGATGGACTATTGCACTGGTGCACAATTCATTGCCACCAATAATGAGAAATGTCAGTTTTCTGGACCAACTGGCTTGTCTCACGATTAAGCGATGTTGCTCAGAAAAAGATCAGTATTTATCCTAGATTGTTTCTAAAAGGATAAAAGTATCTTTCTTTCCAACATCTAATGAGATACTTAACAGGTACACTTAAATTTTAGTTAGTTTGCCTGGAGACCTACTTTTTAAAGGACTAGCATGCTTTTAGTTTTGGAACTATCTAAGGTAGCTAGCTTTTTTATCACTGTAGCAAATACCTGCAGAAAAAAAATTAAAAAGGAGGAAAGATTTATTTTGGTTCTCAGTTCCAGAGGTTTCAGTCCAAAGTCAGCTTGATGCCTTGCTTTGGACTGGAGGTGAAGCATAATATGACAGCAGCAGTGTGTGCTCATGACTGCCAAGAAGCAGAGGACGCAAATGCCCATGGTAACAGGCTCCTTCTTCCCCCTTTATTTTATCCAGACACCAAGTCTATAGGATAATGCTGTCCACATTAAAAGCAAGTATTCTTCCGTTAGTTAACCGTCTTTGGAAATACCCTCACAGACACACTCAGAAACATGCTTATTAAACTCCTATGTATCTCTTAATTCAATTAAATTGGCAAGATTAACCATCATTAATCCCTGTCAACTTGACATCCAAACACATCTCCTTATACCATACTTAATCACCAGGTAAAGGCAATAGCCAGATCACAATTCCACTTTATCTGATACAACTGTTCTGCATGCAACCAAAACATGCAGTAAATCCTTCCCCAAAGTCTCAACAGTTCCAGTATTACCCAAAAATCGCAGCTAGAACTAAAGAAAGGAGATGGTTAATCTCCTTGGGTGAAACATTTGATTTCTTTACTTATTTATTCATCGTTTCACTCTCAATAAATATCTAGCAAGTACTATTCAGGGTTCTGGGCAAAGAGAGCAAAAACACTGAAGTCCCAGTCCTAACAACAAGGTGTTAAAGATGGTGGGCATCAGAAAAACAGAAATGAATGAATTGGTAAGAAAATGCCAGGTAACAGCAAGTGCTGTGAAGGAAAATGAAGCATGGTAAAGGGACAGGGGGAGCAGAGGCAGTACTTTCTCAGATGTGATATATAAAAATGGAGCTCTGAGGAGATGGTGTTTGAGCAGAGATCTGCCTGAAGTGTTTATGTTGGGGGTGGAGGTGGGGAATAACTCAGATGACAGTGGCCCAGGAAGAAGTTGGAGGATGTTTAAGGGAAGGTTTTGGAGAAGAATCCTCTTCTAGGCTTATTCAGTTCATTGGAAGCATTCAGTTCTTTGTGGCTGCAGACTTGAGTCTCATTTTCTCTCTGACTCTTGTACAGTTATCACTGTCAGGTACTTGCCTCAAGGCCCCTGCATCTCAAAACCAGCATGGTCCCTTTCACACTTTGAACCTCTCTGGCTTCTCTTTGTACTAATAGAAAGCTCTGTTTTTAAGGGACTCCTGTAAGGAGATTAGGCCCCCTGAATAATCTCCTTTTTGATTAACTCACACACAGCTGAATAGTAATCTTAATTACATCTGCACAATTGCTTTTATCATGTATCATAATCAGAGACAGTCAATTCTCTTGGTGTTCATAGTCCCCAAGATTAGAGGGGGAAATTTGGAGGAACATTTTAGAATTCTGCCTACCTCTCTCTCTTTTCAATTTAATTGATTTGGCTGTCTCAAATTCACAGGGAAATGTTTAGTTTTTTTTATAGTATTACTGGAACACAAATTCTGTTTCATTGCAAGAAAAATTCAAAAATAAGAGTACATTTAAATAAGTTTAAATCTCTTATCTCACCTTTTAAGGCAATAATTTCTGAGTCTCTGCTTTGCTGTGAAGGCAGGGTGCTTTTTTTGTCCCAATCTTTTTTGCCTTTTGAACTTGATAGCAAGTCCTCTTACTCTGAACAGAGCAGAGGGTTCTTTTTGTTGATTGTTGATGTGCCAGTGAAGATTGTGAATCTATACAAGCACAGCACGCATATTTAAATATGCTACCTCATTATAGCTGAGACTATTTATTGGCAACATCACCCTACATTTCTAATAAATACAGTTCTGCATTCTAGCAATATACATAAAATATTTATGAATCAACTCTCTCCAAATCTAATTTACCCATTAGAATGATGTACTGTAATTTTGAAAAAAAAATAGAAACCTGGGAAGATTTAATGGGCAAGTGATTGTGGACCTCAAATTTTTTAAAGGCACAAAGGAAGGAATAAATTACTTTGTGTCCCCGTAGGAAAATCTAGGGCTGAAAATTAGAAGTTGCAAGCTGGTATATATTTCAGTATATCGGTGGGTCTCTAAGCAACTCTAACTTAAAAAACATCAAAAAAAAAGATGCACATTTCCAAATAACTAGGAATGGTATGAACATTTAAAAAAATGGACACCTGTGCATAAATTGTGTGGCCCTAACACAAAACATATCTTTCCCTTGAGTTAAGCATTTGAATGCATTTTCTCTTCTGATACATAATTTACAAATAAATTTTTATGTGTTTATAATGTACAGCATCATATTTTGACAAACATATACATGGTGAAATGATTACCACAATCCACTTTGGTATGCATCATTTCACATAATTATTATAGTTTTGTGTGTGTGTGTGTGTGTATGTGTGAATGTTAAGAATATGTAAGATCTACTCTAGCATTTTAATATATTTTTCAAGGTCTTATTGCAAATCAAATTTGGTTTATCACACGCGAAAAGCTGTGTGATTATAGGGAGGAGGGGTGTACATATGATTACCATGTTAGCTACAGTGCATTAATTGGTGGTTGATATTACAAATGAGACTATAAGTTTAAATATTCTGGTGCTGTAACTTAATGACAAACTTTCTTAATGCAGTATATACAGTTATCAGGAACACAAAAAAAGAACATTAAAAATGCTTATATTACAAATGACATTTTAAACAATAGAAACACCAATGACTGACTGACAACTGGGACATTTATCCATAGAAACTCTAAAAATAGAAATATTCATAATAGCAAAGTTTTCTTTAAGATTCTGGGTCATGTGTCACATTGATCCTTTAGCAAAACCCATCTGTGACCAGGTATATAATATCACTATTCACACAGCAATTCATAAGAGATAATAAAGGCCTGAAACACTCAGTGATAGGAAAAGCTTTGGAGTTGACATGATCTCATCAGAAAAGGCACATTTCAGAATACTCATTATCACAGCCTAGACAGATCTGTGGGAAATCATTCCTAGATTTTCCTTCTAGCAAGACTGTTGCATCTGTCTAAGATGGCACTCTAATGCTCATTTCAGAGATGGTACCATGTTGGAAGGAAGAATATAAACAAAAACCTCATGAGCTCACTGGAAGGAGCATGTGCTGTCCAAACCCTTCAGCAAACAGTGTACAATAGGGTGGCCAAACTTCTTGGGATATACAAATTCTCTTTTAAGATGTCCTGTAAGAGGGGAGCTCCACCAAAAGGCTAAAACATTTAAAACACACATAAAATTCTTCACAATCACTAAGACTGTCCATGGAAGGTGCATAGGAAAAGGCAAGGAACACCTGCCTGGGCAGCTTCCTTGACAGTGATGAGGATGATGTCAGGGGACCTGCTAGTGGTAGGTAAACTCAGGATCAAAGTGCCACAGGTTGCTGGGCGTCCATTCACATTTGGGTTAAAAATGGAAGTAATGTTCTTATTAATGAGATCTCCCAATAATTAGGAAGAAGAAGACAAGATTCTTAATCTCCACAAAGTAGTCCTTGGCACTGAGCCTCTTTGTCTAATCCTGCAAGAAGCCCTCCAGAATGTGTCTTACAGAATTTGTAATATTTGGTCTCAACCTGAGGGACTTGTTCAGAATGTTGTTGTACATTTCAGCTGTGTTTCAGCTGTAAAAAAGAGGAAGGCCATACAGTATTTTACACAGGAGGCTCTAAAGCTTTCCCCAACCTCTGACCCCTGTGTCCACCATTCTACCTTAAGGCTGCTATGAAGCGCCTCAGGTGTGAAATCTTCAGGTATGGCACAAAAGGTGGAGGTTGGGCTATTGTGTTCAGTGTTTTCCTTGCAGAGTCCAGCATCAGAATGGACACTGTGTCCCTCTGAAGTAGCAAAATGCACTTCTCTAGAAGTAATATGTAGAGAGCACAGACTAGCAGCATAGAAACTGAGCTTGTGGTTCTAGAAGACAACTTTCCTTCTGGAGACTGTAATACCTTAATGTAGTCTAGGACTAAGTCCAGTTTGTTGACAGTCTGGAAGAGAAGTGAAGGCTCACCAGGAAAGGGTGTTTCACACTCTTCAATAGAACACTCAGTTCTAACATAACATGCTGCTTCTTCATTCAGGATCATTTTTGTCAATAAAGCTTTGACTGCATAGAATGCTTCTTCTGCCTTGTGTCTTGCTGGAAGGACATTTCCAAAACTGCCCTTCCAATCACTTTCAGGAAGTGAAAGTCAAATGATTTAGCATGAAGATTGAACGATGCACCAAGACTGAGTTGCTGAAAAGGACTTTTTGAGAAAGGTTATTATTCACAAGCCAAGGCTCCCAAGTCTATCAAAGTGATTTAAATTTTAGGGTGTTTGAGTTCATAGGAATTATTATTGGCAGTCTTCTCACTATATATAATGTAATGTTCCACGCATGCTTGAAAAGAATGTGCATTCTGGGGTTGTTAGAAGAGATATTCTGCATATGCAGGTAAACGTTCTAATCTGTATTAGCATACAGTGTTATTAAAATCTTTTGTTTCCTTATTGATTGTGTGTTGCAATGATCCATGCATTGTTGAAAGTGTGTTGCTATCTATTTTTCACTTCAGTTCTGTTAGTAGTTACTCTATATGTTTACATATTCTTTTTTGGGGTGTATAGGTATTTACAATTTATATATCCTCTTGATGAATTGACTATTTTATCATTATTTACAGTAATCCTCCTTTCCACAGAGGATATAGTCTAAGAGCCTCAGTGGGTGTTTGAAATCTCAGATAGTACTGAACTCCATACAACCTAAACACTGTGATACCATGACAAATCTTCTGATAACTGAGATGGCTAATTAGTGACTAAAAGTGCATTCACCATGGACAGGCTGGACAAAAGGATGATTCACATCTCGCATGGGACAGAGTAAGGTGGTGCCACTCTGTGTCATTTGATTGGATAATTTGATCTATTTACATTTAATGATAGGTAGCAATTTAGGACTACCATTTCATTGTTTTCTGTTTTGTAGTTCCTTTGTTTCTTAATCCTCTTGCTGTCATCCTTCATGATTTGATCATTTCTTTTTGTAGTGATATGCTTTCATTCCTTTCTCTTTATCTTTTGTGTACCTATTATAATTTCTTTCTTTGTGGATATTATGAGGCTTCCATAAAATATCTTATAATTGTAACCTTCTATGTTAAGCTGGTAACAACTTCTGCTGCACACATAAGCTCTACAATTTAACTTTTCTTTCCCCCGCATTTTGTATTATTCATGTCATAATTTATGTCATTTGTGTACTACATACCCACTGACCAATTATTATAGATATATTTATGTTTAATGCTTTTGTCTTTTAACTTTTATACTAGAGTTCAAAGTAATTTTACCCAATCTTTACAGTATTGCAGTATTCTGAAATATTCTTCCTTTTACCACAACTTTTACTTTTTATGTTTTCATTGTCTTAGTGTCCTAATGTTTCACCATATGAACTCTTTTTGTAAGAGCAGTTTGTAAGATAAGATAATGGTGATAAACTCCCAAAGCTTTTGTTTATCTGGAAAAGTCTTTATTTTGGGGGGGGGAGTGGCAATATTGGAGGTTGAACTCTAGGTCTTGTTCTTGCTAGACAGGCAGCCCTTTTCATGTTGGTTATTATTTTTGATATAGGGTTTTCCTTTATACCAGGTGCCATCCTAAGCCATGATGCTCCTATTTGTGCTGCCCTGCATATCTGGGATGACAGGCACACATCACCATACCCAGCCATTTGTTGAGATGGGGTCTTGTGAATTTTTGACTTGGATTGACATGGAACCACAATCCGGATTCAAGATAGATCTCTGCCTTATAAGTATCCATAATTATGACTTAAGCCACCATGCTTAGCTGTCTGTAAAAGTCTTTATTTCTCTGTTATGCTTCCTTCCTTGCTGGGTATAGTATTTTTGATTGACAGATTTTTTTTTTCTTTTAGTACAGATGCTCTCCAACTTAAAATGGGATGCTATCACAATAAGTCTATCAAAAGTTGAAAGTATCATAAGTCAAAAATGCATGCAATATACCTCACTACCATGATCATTACTTGACAACACAATACATTATATAGCACTCATTGTTTGCCCTTGTGATCATGTGACTGATGGAGTAGCAGCTGCCCAGCATCATATTCTGTCCCAAATTGCTAGCTTGGAAAAAGATCAAAATTCAAAATTTGATTCTTACTGACTGTGTATCATTTTTGCATCATTGTAAAGTTGAAAAATCATAAGTCAAACTGATATAAGTAGGTGATCATCTGTACTTTCTTTATGTCATGCTACCTTCTCCTGTCTTGTAAGATTTCTGCTAAAAATTCCACTAATAGTCTTATGAAGGCTCCCTTGTATATGACAAGTTTTTTCTTGTTTTTCTCTCCCTGTTCTCAAAATCGTCTCTTTGTTTTTGACTTCTGAGAAATTGATTATATCTTGGTGAGAAATTCTTTATATTTGATCTATTTTCGTTTCTTGAATCTGGATGTTCATTTCTCCACATTCAGGAAGTTTTCTGTTGTTATATATCTTATCCCTCTCTTTACTCCTTCTGGGACTCTAAGAATGCATATGTATTTTGGTGATGTAGTCTTATGTCTTTTAGGCTTTTCTTCATTCTTTTTAATTCTTTTTTTGTTTTGTTTGTTTGAATAATTTCAAATGGCTTACCTCTGTTGATTCCTTGTTGAACTGCCTATTTTATTTGTATATTGTTTTCCCAATTTCATTTAGTCATCTCCTTGTATTCAGCTCATTGAGCTTTTTTAATTTTGAATTTTTAGGCAATTTGAAGACCTCCATGTCTTTTGAGTCAGTCATTGGTGGCTTTATTTTATTCCTGATTTACTTATGATCCCGTGCCTTTGTCTGCCCATTTTAAGAAGCCAGCACCTATTTTAGACTTTATAGACTGGCTTCAGCAGGGAAAGCCATTAATCAGTTAGCCCACCCATAGATTCTGGGTGAGTCACCTGTTGGGGTTCATGGGCAGGCTTGCTGCTAGAGTCCTCAGACAGGCTGGCCTGGTGCTTGGGTGTGCATAAATGGGTCTGAATCTTGGGTCCATATAGACTATCCTGGCACCAGGGCCCCCTGGAGTGAATCTGGCAGTTGTTCATAGGGGTATTCCTGGAGCCTGGGTTCAGTGGCACTACCAGGACCTTCTGTGAGGACCAGCTTGAAGCCTGGGTCCTTAAGGGATGACCTAACACTGGAATGAGCCTTGAGCCTGAGTTTTCAGTGGCCAGAATGACAAGGGATGATCTCATTCCTGGGTTCATGGGGTTTGGTGTCCTGAGTTCACAGAAGCCATCCTGGTACTGGGGTCACTGCAGTTGGCCTGGCAGCTGGGCTTACAGATATTAGGATATTAGCCTACAGCCTGGGGCTGAAGCAGTTGGCCTATTGTTTGGGTTACTGGGATGGACTTAGTGCTGGAAACTTTGGCAAAGTTGTGTGTTCACATCACTTTCCTTCCTTCATGCGGAGGGTATCTCTATGCTATGTTACCTAGACTTGGGAGCAGGGTGATGTGGTGAATGTGAAATTGTCCTTTCTATAATCTTCAATGTGTCTTTTCTTCTTTCTATGCTCCTACCAAGTGCTATAATGTCTCACCTGGGTTCCTTAGTTCTTGGAAAGTATTTTGGAGCATGAAAAGTTGTTCAAATTGATGGTTCTGCCAAAGAAAAAGTGCTCCTATTCCTTCATCACATTTCTATAACTCCCTGAAATAGTTAACATATTAATAGTGGAACACAGGAATGGGATGGTCATGGAAGATATTGATGGGACAGAAAGTTGAAACTGTTGGCCCAAATCCAAAGTTAATATTGAAGCCAAGCAAATACTGCCTGCAGTGCCATATTAGGACAGTTTGAAAACTCTTCATTTTTAAGTAGCGAGAGACTTCCTCACCTCCAGAACCACAGAAGCAATTGTGCTTTCAGGTAGTAAATTTCATTACTCTGATCGCTTCCAATACAGAGTTTTGTTTTTAAAGTATAATTTTTCTTTATGAAGAATCTGTTAGTTTTTTTAATTTCCTGAGTATTTAGAGAGTCTAGAAGGAATTGACAGTCTTACATATGTAAATATTTAAATGCAAAATATTTAAAAATCAAACCTGATTTGACTAGTTTAAAATTTTTAAATGGTCTTGAATATCTTTAGAGATTTTATTTACATGGTGGTTTTAGATTGTTATTATTGCCACTATTTCCAATTTTTTTGCTTAAATCAAGAGGCTTTGTAACTGTTTCATGTTTCTCTATTAATTTCTTTTACAAAATTAATAATAACAGAGCTGATAAATTAACCACAAACACAATAGTAGTCTAAATATCTCAATCTGTGCTTAGGAAGTATTATAAAATTTCCACGTTTCTAGACACAAAATGTACAACCCCCTCCCATTCTCCATACTGGTAATGGTGTGCTTTGATTTACAATTCAGATATTATAAGAAAATCTGTATCTACATTAAATTAAAGCCTGTGTTAAATATATTTTAATTATTTTCTAAAACTAACAGAGTTAATGTATGTGTGCTTCTTTTTAGGATGTTTTTGTTCAGTCAAGTTGTTTATTTGATTTGCTTATTTGCCACAGTTTCCTGTGGTAAGTATATTATCTGTAAGAGTTAAAGTTAGTGGTATGTGAGAAAGGAATAGTTAGGCCAAAGATGTCACCCTGGAGAACGCAAATGACTCCACCTTGAAAATGCGACATACAACTTTGTGGGGAGGAGGAAGTCCCAATAATTTAGATATCATTTTAATGTAAGGAGGTAAGAACTACTTCCCAGGTTCATTACATTAAACACATAATTGGCCAGGGAAGGAGCCCAGAAATGAAGACCTCTTAGGGCATGTGTCCACAAACTTCTGTTTGGAGATGACTCTATAAAGCAGTTCCTAAAGCAAGCAATCATCTCTATTTTATTATCAACATTAAAAAAAAACCACTTTACCTAAAAATTTAAAAGTGGACTAGGCGTTTTATGGTGTCTGGATGCAATCTAAGTATCTGATAGGTACATGGATATTTTTATTCCAGGCCACCAGGGAATTATTTCAGAAAGGAAGGTACCTGGTTTAAATTTAACCTAGTATACCATCCCTTTAATAGTTTAAGTAAATAGTTTCAATGACAGATTTCAGTCTTACTTATTTCTCTATTTATTCCAAAATTCCATAATTTTCAGAGAATAAGAATGATTCTGGGCACTGTTTTTCATTAATCACAGAGTGAGATTTCTTCTGGGGTGCCCCTGGGGTGGAGCCTGATTTTAGGGTGCTTTAAGAGATAACCATACCACAATGATTGTTTACTTGCCTCTCAGATGTATGACAAAGATAGACATAGTGGGTAAGGTTTGCAATTTTAAAGGAAGCAGTTTCTTAGGAAAAAGCAATTTTCTCCACCCTGCTCAAATCACAACTCCCCTCTGTCTGGTTCCCCAGCCCTAACTGCTCTTCTGCACCCTAATCATTGCTATGTACAGACCAACTGAGTGCTGAGGAGCACGGCCAGAGATGCCGTGGTTCATGGCTACGTGATCATGATAGGAAACTCGAGGTGTAAATGCACAGAAAATGCATGCAGTTCCAAAAGTGCAGAAAGAAGCACTAGTAAAATCTCGCTTAATCTTTCAGATATTTTCCTATATGTATCTATTTATACACTTTTGCAAAAGAGTTATTAGTGATAGACACTCTTTAACTTATCTTTGCTATTTGCAGCTATCTTTAATGCAAATAAATATATACCATATTCATGGTATCTTTTCCTTTTCCTGGTATTTTATATGCAAATTCTTAAGCTCATATATAATTAATTTCAGTAGATTAAATTATTGGAAATTGAAATATGAGATATTAATGGTATGAATATTTTTAAGCTTTTTATGACATGTCTTATGAAATTGTCTTCCAGAAGGTTGATTTTTTTTTCAGAAACATATTAAAATGCTTAGTTGTCCTATTTAGACCAGCACTAATTGACATCTGCTGCTTTGTGGCCTGATATATATCCACCTGATATATATCCACTTTGGAAACAGTGTCCAAATTAATTTCTGAAGAACTGCTGCCTGTCAATTTTGGTCCATGTGGTTCTGATGATGTCGTTTCTGCTGCTGAGTCTAGGGCTGGAGCTTGTGACATCACCATAGGGGAACCAGGAAATGCATACATTCCACTGGAAATGGGGAATGCATACATTCCAATTAGAGCTAGTCTTGCAACAGACTTTTGCTTATATATCCAGAATAAGACTCTTCATTTTTTTCCCCAATTTGACTTGAAATATAAGAGAATGCATAGACCTGAGCTGTTGGTACTATCTTTCTAGTATGTGGAGCTTGAGACCAAAGACAGCACCATGGAACAGAGCAAATCAATGCAGATAAATTGCACACTGATGCTATCTCTTTTGCATAAATGTCCAGGTACTCCTGAAGTCAGATTTGCCATACTCAAGCAACTTTGAACTAGATTTTCTATCATTTGCAAAAACTCAGCATAAGAACACTGGCTATATAACTTTTGATTTTTACTAATCTTATGGGTAAAATGACATCTAGTTGTTTTAACTTGCTTGAATTTATAATTCTTATTGTTTTTTGAAGACTTATTGGTCACTTGTATTTCTTTGGTAAATTATCTTTTCATATCTGTCAGCTAATTATTTTTCAAGTTACAGTTTTTTTCTTCTCCTTATAGATCATGTAGTTTTTAATAAGACAGAATAACTTGATCAGTGTCCATGCACATAGGGATCATGTGAGAACTGTGGAAACCATGATAATTCTGAGATAACGGTTACAAATATTCTAAACAAAGCTACCATTGTCATTGTCCTCATCATAACAATCATTGTAGTCATCATTACCAACTTATGAGGATAAGCACGAACCTACTAGATCCCTCTTTCCATTGATCTCTGTAGTTGAGGCACTTCTAGTCACCCTTTTCTATCATCTGAATCACATGGTACTTCAGAAAGACTCACTGCAGTATAGGAACTCCCAGGCTAGCACTGGTTGTAGTTCGTACTTTGATCTGTACTTTGAGATGGGGCGGTGTAACTGGTTGATAATTATGAAGCAACCAAAAACACTGATTGTCTAAAACTCAAGTCCCACTATAGCTAGCATTACCACTGGGCCAACAACTCTGTGTGTTGTATGTTTACAAAATCCAGGTATATACACTTGGAAACTTGTATTCCCAGAAGCTTCCACCTGCAGAGATCTGTGCTCTTTCCAAATATAAACTTTTACCCAGGAGGAGAGGTAGGCCTCTTAGCTATACCTCTGAGAGAAAGAGAAGCAATCTGGTTGGTTTGGGTCATCAAAACAGAGCTCAGGGCCAGGATCCCGAGAGGGATAGAGCAGTACGTAGACAATGTTAAACCTTCAGTACTTAATGAAACACATGTCACACAAGCTGCCTATTCCCTGAAAAGAAACACAAAAGTAGATCTTATTTAAGTTGAAGAGTGACTACCACACTCTAGGAGATGGACAACTTTGTCACTGGAATATCATGTGGTTAATGAACAATTGGCTAACTAAAATGCAAGTGCTCCCTGAGCTGGAAAGCTTATTAAGCAGACCTTGAACTGTGTCTTCAGATTCATATATTAGAGCCAGGAATTATAATTCTCTAATAATATGTAGGGTACAAAATATTTTAAAGCTGTGATTAATCCCAAACAGGAGATAGTTTAGAATTTATTTTCAATTTAGCACATGCATGCATTTGCTTAAGCTATCTAAGAAATGTGATATAAAAAATAAGCACTCAGTACTTGTTAGTTTGCTTGACTTGAACTGAGATAGGGAGCAACGTTTAACATTTCATGCTAGAAAAGGTGACAAGGTTGGGAATCAGAATGATTGAATTTATATCCCAGGGAACATATTAAGTGTGTGGATCTCTGAACACCTGGAGACTTGGTTACATGGCTTTTTTCACATGCAAAAATGTCAGATGCAGATAACAAAGTTAGCCTCAAACTTCCCTTACAGAGTGTGAGAATGTGGGGAGATGTTTGTTCTCAAAGTGTTTTGAAATCAGGTTAAACATTATTATTTTTAAGACATGATGTTTTCATAGCGTGTCAGGTACCAGGAAGAAACCAAGTTAAGAATGCATTTTATTGAGGATAATTCATGTGCAAATTATTGTATAGTTTAATAAAAATCAACCCAATTTTTGTACAGAGGTACCCTAAATGACTCTGAAGAGCATTATATAGTCTTCAAATAATTGCCTTAGTATGTTTTATTCTGTTTCTATAATTAAAGTCATGTAAAGATCTTTGGGTAGTCAGTGGGAGAAGGAAGAACTTTAAAACACAGATATATTTTTATTAAATTATTATTTACATTCCTTCCAAATCAATTTTAATGATTATATTATAGGATGTCTGACTCAACTATATAAAAATGCCTTCTTCAGAGGTGGGGATGTCATGGCCATGTACAGCCCAGATGCCCATCACTGTCAGAAAATGTGCACGTTCCACCCCAGGTGTTTGCTCTTCAGCTTTCTTCCTGCAAGTTCAACCAAGGAGCCAGAGAAAAGGTAAAAGGTGATATTCTGTCATTCACAAAATTACACATTTTTCAAAATAGTATTGACTGTATGCAAAAAGCACACAACTTGTAACATCTCTCAGGGCTGTTTCTCAAGTAAGGTTAAGAAACAGCTTCACCAGGATCCCATGGGGGTGGTTCTTAGAAAAGTAGACTATAAGACCACAGGCTAGACCTACTGAACAAGACTCTTGGGCCTGGAAATCTGCATTTTAAAAAATCACTGTGTTCACTTAAAGTAGTAGAAACTGTCATTTTCTATCAAAGGCCTTAAGAAAATTTGCTTGAAATCATTGGGTTAAGAGATTGTCTCAAGAAAGGGTCTCATAACAGTAGAACATTTCACCTGAATAAGGAAATATACTTGACTGTCTAACCTATTACCACATTTTTGGGTAGCACAGACTTAAGAAAACATATAAGAAGAACTTTGTTAAGAATATAATTAAGACCCAGAACAACTGGGGTCTTAAATACAGAGAGAGAGAGAGAGAGAGAGAGAGAGAGAGTGCTTATAGTGCTTAATGGTGCTTATCGTGAGCCAATTAGGGCACTTACAGTGTGCATTTGAATGTGTATGTGTGTGCTCGTGTATGTGCAATAGTATGTATTATTAACTGGTAGTTTAGAAAAGGGTATTTAAAATATAGTTGATAATTAAAAATCTTATTAGATTGCACACACAGCTATAGTTTCATTTTAATTTTATTTCATTGTTATCAATGTCCAGAATGAAATTTTTGTTCCCATTTCCATACTACAGTTAAGTTTCACTCTACTTAAGTTTAACAACTAGAAACTGGATACTAATTATCTGATCCTACATGTTGAACTGTACAAAAAAACCAGACTATAGGTGAGAATCTTCATATTAAAAGTTGAGTTGGATTATGGACTCCTTGTAAATAATGAAATTAAGATTGACATTAACAACAGAAAGCAGTCTTCCATTAGATGAAGACTACAAGGAGTTAATAAGCAAGATGTACATCTTACATAGACCCAACTCTCATAACTGATTTAGTTTTTTCAATATAAAGCATTTATTTAAAAACATAACAGTTGGGGATTCATTCACTGAAAGTTAAAAATACAGGAATAATCATAACTTTTTAACACGGCTGACTCTCTGCACTTAACAATTGTGACTATAAAGAGGAACAATGCAGTGAAACTCACACATGTAATCCTAGCAATTTGGGAGACTGAGATCAGGAGGATCACTGTTTGAGGCCAGATTGGGCAAAAAGTCAGAGGCACTCCATTTCAATGGGAAAAAGCTGGATGTGGAGGCACATGCCTGTTTTCCTAGCAGCAAGGGAAGTATAAAATAGGAAAATCCTTGTCCTGGCCAGCCTAGACAAAAAGTGAGACCCTATCTCTAAAATAACCAGAACAAAATGGGATGGAGAAGATGCTCAAACAGTAGAGTGCCTGCCTAGGAAATATAAGGCCCTGAGTTCAAACCCTAGTACTGCCAAAAAAAATCAATTGAATATTTAAATGTAATAAACTGGAAATCCTTAGAAAAAATACACAAGCAAATCTTCACGACCTTGGGTTTGGTGATGGGTCCTAAGCTAACACCAAAGTTTAAACAAAGGAAAAATAGGTAAATTATAAAAAAAAAAAAAAAAAAAACACCAATGCTGAAGTCAGTCATTAAAGAGCCAGCCAGCCTGGACTGCTTCCCTGAGTAGTTGAGATGACGGGCACATCTTGCCATGCCTAGCCATTGTTTGAGATGGAGTCTTGTGAAGTTTCTGCCTGGGCTGGCCATGATCCTCCCAACCTCTGCCTCCCAAGTAGCCAGGATTACAGGATTGAGCCAAGACCACCAGATATTATGGAAAGCCTCTAAGAATGTTCTTTCCATTTGTCAGGAAAATGACACTATTTTCCTTATTCCAGGCTTTATTTACAAATGTGTAGGAAATGCTGGACACTTTATGGATATATGTTGATTAGTCTACATCCTAAATGAATATTCTTTTGAGAACAGGTTTGGCTGCTTCTTGAAAGACAGTGTTACAGGAACCTTGCCAAGAGTGCATCGGGTAGATGCAATTTCTGGACATTCCTTAAAACAATGTGGCCATCAAATAAGTGGTAAGATGTGGATTTCTTAGCTAAATTTGAATTAGTAAAGGATTTATCTTAGAATAAATGTTGCTCAAATTCTGAAATGCCATGGACTTTTGGAAGGGAGCACCATGAAAGACAACAGATGGTTCAACTTTCAGGTATTTTCAAATTTGCCCACTAATGCGACCCAATCAGTTGAGGTTACAGTTTGAATTTTAGGCAGTTAATGAAGGGTGGCAATGCCTTAGTTACAAATATGGAGGTCTGGTGTAGTTAATATAATAGGCTAGTTAATCCAAAATAAAGTTATCATTCCTATTTTAAAAGGTCAAATTTATATACTGATGTGATTTGGTACAAATTATTCAATTAGGTGTTATTTCCAATTATTATTTCTTAGTGTCTTACTCACTGAGCTTGATTTTAAAATTGTTTTCCAACTCTCCCCAAATATCTTAAATTAAAATGAAAAAAATATCCCTAGGAAGAATTTGAAACTTCTAAACTCAGGATCAATTTAGTCAAAACGTTTAAAAGTAGCTTTAAATCTTTCAGATAATCATAAAGAAAAGTTTTTGTTTGCAAATCTCTCTTCCCAACTCTTGGTCTGTTTCTTTTCCTATCTATAGCAACCCTGAAAAGACACTTTATGCTTATAATCTACAGATTCTCCTGTCAGTCTCAGTGGATTGTTTTCCTTTGAGCTTGTGCATTTTCTGTCTTCCCATGCTTACAATTAGTTTTATCACATCATACTTATTAGGAGTAGAAAATTGCATGCAATAAATTATGATTTATACTGTTGGTATACTGGTTCCTTAACCAAAGCTAAACTAAGAAATTTGAGTTAAATAAATAAATAAATAAATAAACTAACTTAATTTGGGCCTTGTATAATGGCACACATCTATAATCACAGCACTTGGGAGGCTGAGGCAGGAGGATCATAAATTTGAGTTCAGTCTAGTCTACATAGTGAGACCCTGTCTCAAAAATCAACCAAACTAACAACCAAATGAGTCTAATTTGGTTCACTGTCTTTTAAGAGAATTATTTCTCTTATAAGATAAATTTTAATTAAAAGGGTATAAATAGAATTTCTCATAGGTCTCAAATAAGAATGCAAATGCTCTCATCATGCATATATAAGAACTGCACAATTTTATGAAAATTCGACAGAGATGTCAAGGACAGGGCTCATAGGTGCAATTCACATGACTAGTTCAGATAGACAAATAAGAGAAATAGAAAAATCAAGAGGCTTTTTCATTCAGTACAAGAGGTCAAAGTTTCTTCAATAATGCAAACCACAGTCCTCATTATCAAGATCCTTGTTATTATTACTTTGTTTACTGTCCACAGTCCTTTGATAATTTCAACATGAAATGCTGCCTGTATTGTTGCATGTACCTCAGTGTTTAGGAAGCAAAATAATACTTTTTTTAATGCTAGCATGCTAGGGGGTAGGAAAACATATTGGATCGTGTTTATTTCAAGCAGAGCTTGATAATTTACAGACATAATAAAAATTCAAAATCTCCTGAGTAATAGGGCAGTAGCCAAAAATGGGATGTTATTCTTCCATACTTCCGTGGTTTTATGGTAGTTATGGTCTACCTCTAGAAAAGAAATTGACCGAGTTGCTCTACGTGTTTCATTGTACAGCTTGCCACAGAGATATTTATGAAGGAATTGATATGAGAGGAACCAATTTTAATATGTCTAAGGTTCAAAATGTTGAAGAATGTCAAAAATTGTGCACCAACAACATCCACTGTCAATTTTTCACATATGCTACGGAAAAATTTCCCAACGTGGGATATCGGTGAGTAAAATTCGCTGTTTGTTCTTTTTAAAAATAATTTTATGTTTCAGTTAGCATTCATTAGTAAGAGAAAATTTCATCATCACAGTAACTGGAAGTTTATTCTTTATGATGCTATTTTGGGCGTTTAATTGTATTCTTCATAGCTTCCAACTTTTTTATCTCTAACTAAAAAACAAACAAGGATTTAGTCCTAACAATTTTATTTACTTAGTCAGTTTTAATAGATTTTTTTTTTTTCCTGAAGAGATTCAGTTCCACTTGGCCCACAGGTAGACTATGCTTGTGCAATTAAGGATTTAGTGTCTAGAGTGACTCCAGCTTTCCTCCAGAGTGGGAATAATGCCCAGCCCATACACTATCTGGTTTATTGTACTGATGTCTTTGTATTTTCCATTTGCATAGATTATTTCAATGCTGAATAGTTGGACAGGTGTATATTCCTTAAAGAACGGAAAGCAATGTAACCTCTTTTCTTCACATTCAGGAACAACTGCTTATTAAAACACAGCACAAGTGGAACCCCTACGAGTATAAAAGTGCTGGATAATCTTGTGTCTGGATTCTCGCTGAAGCCCTGTGCAGTCTCAGAAATTGGTAATTGGCTTATTACTGCTTCGCTGTGACTTTGGTAGGCAGAATAAGAGATCCCTAAAGATGTTCACATGCTAATCCCTGGAACCTGGGAATATGTTATCTTGCTTGGTAAAATGGACTTTGAAGACATGACTAAGTTGAGGACTTTGACAAGGAAATTATCCCAGCTTATCTGAATGTGCTCAATCTAGTTATAAAAGTCCTTATAAGAGAAAGAGGGAGTCAGAGAAAGAGATTTGAAGATGTTGCACTGCTAGCTTTAAAGATGGAGGGAGGGTCCATGAACAAAGGAATGAAGGTGACCTTTGGAAGATAAAGAAGACAAGGAAACAGATGGTCCTATAGAGCTTTCTGAAGGAACAAAACCCTGCCGGCACCTTCACTGTAGTCCAAAGATTCATTTGGGACTTCTGACCTCTAGGACTATAAGATAATAAATTTATGTTGTGCCAGGCTCTAAATGTATGATAATAATCCTAGAACAGCAGTATCAGGAAACTAGTTCCATGATATTATGGAGAAAACTGCAAGGTCATTTCTTGATGGCGTCTGTATCTAGTGAAATGACTACCGTGATGAATCTGCTGTTTCTGATACTGGGTAATTTCAGTTGAACTATCTGGACAATTGTCATCAAATTCCATCTTATTTAGCACATGGAGATGCTAATAACAATATGCTATTGAAACCAAATCATTTACAACCAGTTGTACATGGTACTGTGTGCTGGCTTTGTGCCTCACCGGTGTTGGGTGCTGTGCTAGGACCTCCCTGTGGAAGCCGGGGAAATCAGAAATAATGTATCACTTTGTCAATTTGTTTCTTCTTTCCTCCAGCACATCCTTTCTATGTTGTGTGCCAGATTTATTGGTTAAAATTGATGACTTTTTTAACTTTAATACTCATATTTTTTCTTGGAGGGTTTTTGAAGGTGTGACTATAGGCGGTAGGAGTTTTTACTCAAAGGTATTCCTTTCTATACATCACATTTGTCTTAGTTTATTTTCTGTTGCCATAACAGAATGCATAAGATGAGGTAATTTATAAAGACAAGAAGCTTATTTAGTTCACGGTTCTGAAGGTTCACAGAGGCTGAAGTTAATGATTGGGTGGCCACATCTGGCAAGGGACTCATGCTGTGTTAGAACATGGTGGGACAAAGATGGAAGGCAAGTAGGCATGTGTGGAACAGACAAAACACAGGAGGAAAACTTGCTTTGCAACAACCTTCCCTCGGAGTAACTAATCCAGTCCTGTGAGAAAGGCTCTTATCCATGGAGTGATGCTTCCAAGATCCCAATCCCTCCCTCCAGGCCCCACCTCTCAACACTGCCACATTAGGGGAACCAAGCCTTAAAAGGAGGTTTGTCATTTCAAACCACAGTGACACTCTGGGAGTATTTGCTGCACTCACCAGAGAAATGGAAATGCTGACTTAGTGGCTGCGAGGCTGTTGGTTCTCACCATGATTGTGGGGCTGTTTTCAAGGTTTCCATGGAGCTGAGGAGGGTGCAGGAACAGAGGGCAAGTTACATTCCACAAAGCCCACTTTTCTCACTGCTGCTTGGGCAGTTTTCTTGAATAACTTCTCTTTGGATTGTTGTTTGCCTTTGGTTGATTTCCAGAGTTGTGAATATGACAGTTTTGACAGTTTTGCTGGTGTGCTCATCACTTTTATGGAAGAAATGGTTTTAGTGAACTTTACTCTGCTGTTCCCACTAACATTCTGTGGTGCTGTTGATTAACAAAACAAACAAGCTAGCTTTAAAGAAAGAAAATGGTCTTTGGAATAAGGAGGTACCCATCCTTTTGCTATCTGCACAAGTCAAATCATTGACTGAAATAACTTGTTCCACTCTATTTCACACTTCAGTGGAGCAAGAGAAAGCTGGAGTGCTGCAAAAGAGGGCAATGAGGATGGTAAGGTACCTAGAAGTCATGGAAAATTTCAAAGTGGTTAATGGAAGGAGTTAAAGAGATTCAGCTGGAGGAACAATTAGGATGACTAGCTTAATGTTTGGTGATTTTTGTTTGTTTGGAAAGGCTGTCATTAGGAAAAGCACTAAGTTAGTCTATATGGTTCCATAGGACAGATTTAGGTAGACACTAGCATGCAGAAAAGAAGAAAAAAAATAAGTGCACCAACTGCAGTGGTCCAGAAAGGGAACATATCTTGTCATGAGGCAGTGAGTTGTAGGTCAGCCTCAGTGCCACATACCTTCTCTTCCAGCTTCAAAGGCTTTATCATTATTAGTGTGGTATGGGATTTGAACTAGGGGCCTTGTGCTTGCTAGGCCAGGTACTCTACAACTTCAGCCACACCCTCAGCCCCTTTGCTTTTAATTTAAACAATTAATGTCCAATCTCACAGAGTGCTCACATGAATGAATGATAAGAGGTTCTCTCTTTTGATCCAATTATGTTCATGTAAGTTATGATTGTATTTGTCCTTCTCATAGTTCCTATAATAATAATAGGAAGTTTCCATAATTTTAATAGAATTTATGTGTTATCATTTTGAGTAAACTGAGTAAGCAATATAAACACAAATAAAAATAAACTTGAGAATTAAAATGTAAGGAGAATGAAAGTGAATTATTCTGCTCTAACCTTAGGGGGCAAATGCATATTTGTTAACTGCCTGAAATTTTTGTTAATCTTTTTATTAAACTATTTCTAATAATACTCAAGAACATAAAACTTTGTGTTCCTAAGGCTTGCCTCAGGATCAGGGTAATATGAAGAAAATATGAACAAGCCAGGCATGGTGGTTCATGCCTGTAATCCCAGCTACTCAAGAGGAACAGGCAGGAGGATCATGAGTTTGAGGCCAGGCAGGGCAAAAGATAGCAAGATCGTATCTCAGAGACAAAATGAAAATATGAGGACTGAGAGCATAGCTCAAGCAGTAGAGCACTTGCCTAGCAGGCACAAGACCCTGGGTTCAATTCCCAGTATCGCAGCGAAGAAAAAAAAATGTGTAAGTTGAACTTTTCTATTTCTGTGACATAGGAATTTGTCTCTTATCAGTGTTAGAACAAGTTTTGCATCCTTCCAAATGACAAATAACAAGTTTGCGGACATTTTAACAACTTTTCACTTAAGATGTTTTGTGCTATAAATAATAAACCTTCATAATCCCCATGGTTGTGATGAGAATGTACAAGCAAATTAGCATTACGTAATCTACTGAAGATCATTCTCCCTCTGTGCATCTACAGGTTGCAACATGGATCTTTTTCAGAACCTTGCATTTTCAGATGTGGACGTGGGCAGAGTCAACACCCCGGATGCTCTTGTGTGTCGAACCATCTGTACCTACCACCCCAACTGCCTCTTCTTCACCTTCCACAACAGTGCATGGAGCGTAGAGGCACAAAGGTGAGTATGAAGGGCAGCCTGTCCTGCTCCTCTCATCACTGAACTCAAGTAGGCACTTTCTGCCAGGCACAGGTTGGTTGGCTGCAGATTTTTCTACGTACCTTGACTTACAAAAAATAACAACAGGGAGTCAGTGACCACAACCCTGGGAGAAAAGGGATCTGGTGCCTTTCTTCCTGACATTAGTGTTTTGTGTTGGTTTGAGGTAAAGCTACTAGCTGGCAGCGTATCTTACATGCTTGCTGGAACTAACTCCTCTGCGTTTTAGAAATTAGAGCCCTGTTTATCCTGATCAAGTTCTGGTCTGACCTCTTTCCCCTTAGATGATCTGCCTTTTTCTTTACCTAAGGGTGGGGCCAACAAAAAGGCATGCATTTATATAATAGCGTTGGGACCGTGGCTTCTAATAATTCATTCTTTGATTTTTTTTTATTTTTCTTTTCCAGTTAGAAGGTGGATCTTTGTTCTTGTCTTCTTTTCAGATTATCTGTGCTTATTAGTTTTCATCAGCTGGAGATGTGGCTTGATTTCCATTTAATATCTATGATTTATTAAGCCTTGTGTGGTCTGGCTTACTTTGCAGAGAGTTTCTCAGAATAATAAAATTTGCAGAGTTGCTATTTTGATATGGGCTGCTTTGCATTTGCTTTTGTCTTAATGCAATTTTCCTTCTCTCCTTTTTTTTTTTTTTTTGAATAGAAATGCTTGTTTCCTTAAGACTTCTGCAAGTGGAGCTCCAAGTTCTTTTACTCCTCAAGAAAATACTGTATCTGGACATAGTCTGTCCACCTGCAGAAGAACACTGCCTGGTAACTGACTCAATGATGGCTTTACATAATGTGACAAATTTTACGGTTTTTGTAACAAATACTAAAGCAATTCCCACACCCCCAAAACTTGGGTAAATGTGGTTTATTGCTTTCCTCATTTTATATCTTTTAATGTTTATTTTGGAACAGAGCCCTGTCATTCTAAAATTTACTCTGGAGTTGACTTTGGAGGGGAAGAAGTGAATGCTACCTTCGTGGAAGGAGCGAATGTTTGCCAAGACACCTGTACAAAGACAATTCGTTGTCAGTTTTTTACTTACTCTTTACTCCCAGAAGACTGTAAGGGCAATAAGTAAGGGAATGCTTATTTGATGATCGTTGAGATAGTTTCATACGTTTCCCATCTGCAAAGGTTTAATTTTTATAATGCTTGTTTTATCTAGGTGTAAATGTTCTTTAAGATTATCTTTAGATGGTTCGCCAACTAGGATCACGAATGGGATACGAGGGAGCTCTGGTTATTCTTTGAGAATGTGTAAAAAGGAGGGCAGCTCTAGTAAGTAAAATTCTTTGTCAAGGAATGCCTGGGTTGTTCTGATTGATGGCCAAGTCTTACGTAATTACGTGTCTGGTTTGCCTTGACTCGGGTTCGTGTCTACTTCTGACCATTCGCTGCCACGCTCTTTTCAGTCTGCGCAACGAAAACAAACCTGCGCATTGTGGGAGGAACGAACTCTTCTTTGGGAGAGTGGCCCTGGCAGGTCAGCCTGCAAGTGAAGCTCACATCTCTGAACCACCTGTGTGGAGGATCCATCATTGGACGCCAGTGGATCCTGACTGCTGCCCACTGCTTTGACGGGTAGTTGTGGATGGGTCTGATCTTATCTGTTTGTTTTGAAAACTCTACAATCGGTTTCTCAGGCATCATGTGACTTTGTTAATGGGAAATTATTCTCTTTAAAAAATTATTTTATTTAAATTTACTTTTTTTTTTTTGCAGTGGTGGGCTTTGAACTCAGGGCCTTGTGCTTTCTAGGCAAGTGCTTTACCCCTTAAGCCATGCCCCCACCCCTTTTTGCCTTCATTTATTTTTCAGATATGGTCTTACTTTTACTCAGGACTGGCCCCAGCCTGCAATCCTTCCATCTTTACTTTCTTGTGTAGCTGGGATTACAGGCATAAATCAGCACGCCTCTCCCCTAAATTTACTTTTTAACTGATACATAAAACTTGTACATGTGTATGGGGTACTGTGGTGATATTTTGTACATGTATATGTTGTATAATGTTTAAATCAAGGTTAACCTATCCATCTTTTCAAACATTTGTTCTTCCTTTTTATCATGAACACATCAGAAGTCCTTTCTTTTTGCTTTTTGAAATATACAATACATCTTTTCTATCTGTAGTTACCTTATTGTGCAACAGTACTCAAGAACTTCTTACTACTATCTCCTTATAACTTAATACCCATTGGTCCCCCATTCCCTGTCTCTGCTCCCTTATAACCACCAGTCTCTCTCAATTTCTGTGAGACAAACTTAAAAAAATTCCACATAGACGTGAGATCACACAGTATTTGTCTGCGCCCAGTTTATTTCACTTAACATGATGATCTCCAGCATCATCCATGTTGCCACAGATGTTACAAGTTCATTCTTTTTTGTGAAGAAAGAGTATTCCATTGTGTATATATATCACAGTTTCTTTATCTATTGATAAGTTGATGGACGCTTAGAGTATTTCCATTGCTTAGCAAAGATGTAAATAGTGCTGCAATGAACGTGGAAATGCAGATGTCTTTTCAACAAACTGATTTCATTTCCTTTGGATAAATACCCAGTAGTGAGATTGAAGGATCACTTGGTAGTTCTTTTTTTTTTTTTTGAGGGACCTCTGTTCTGTGTTCCAAAATGGCTGCACTAACTTACATTCCTTCCAACAACGTGCAAGAGTTCTTTTTCGCCACATCCTTGCTAGTACTTGTTATCTTTTGTCTTTTTGATAACAGCCATTCTTCTTGGGCTGAGGTGATATCTCATCGTGGAGTTGATTTTCATTTCCTTGATGATTAGTGGCGTTTATGACCTTTTGAGGCAGGGATCATATTCACAATATTTAACTTGTAGGGGCCTGATTAATCTGATCCATCTGAATAGTGTGTCCTATGCACTAAGCAGAAATAAGATTTCTGTTTTATTTGCAAATAGTACAATAAGACAGATTTAAAGTTTTAAAGTCTAAACACTTTGACTTTAGTTAGAATAGGGTGTGAGTCACCTAGGATGTGGCCTAGGGCAATTTGTAAATCTGAGTTTTATTTTATTTAAAATATGAATAATAGTATCCAATTCACGATGTTATTGGAAGGATTGAATGACATACTTAAATATTTAGCATCATCCTTACAATATAAAAGTTCCTCAGAAAATATGTGCTATAATACCTACATTCCATAAGAAATGTAGAAATGGACAAAGCATAAGAATAAGCAAAACAGATGCTGCAACACTCTTGATCTCTCTCACAAACAAGTGATTTGTACTTTTATTTTAGTAGAATTCACCCCTTTCCTGCCTAAGGGCAGGGCCCAAACTGCTGTGTGTTAAGATGTAGCACATGACATCCAATAGCAGCAGTCAGGGACTCGGGTGCCACCCAGTGCACAAGCATTTCAGGTAGCAGCTCTGCAGCAGGTGGCCTTGCTGAGGGAAGATGGTTGACTCTGGAGATAAAGCCCCACGGTAGGAAATAGTATGTCTCTTTTTTGTAAAGGCACTATAGTTTAGGAACAAGCATTTTCATTTTTGAAGGCTCGGTGTTGTGAGTTTTTAAGAGATCGCAGACATGGAATCATTGTGATTTCATTGACAGGAAGCTACTTTGCACCTCCATGATTTCCTCTAGAATTTGATGGAAGCATTTCTTGCACCATTCATTGGATGATAATAAAAATTTCTAGATCTTTGCACAAAATAAGATTATAATTTTGGATTTCTTTTGCAAGTATTCAGTTTTCAGGTATCCTTTTAAATGTTTATGCTTTCCAAAATATAAATAGGTAGATTTTTAAGTAAGCTGATCTATTTGAGGGGTTAAAATTTAATTGGTACAACTACCTGGTAATTCAGAATTAATGGAAACAATGGCTTTCAGAGTTGGTGACCTAAGCTTGATTTTCCCACAGTTTCTCAGAATGGAACAGCAACATTCTCCTATTTTTTTAACTTTCAGAAAATGCGAGGTAATTACCTAAAGTGGGTATTTTTCAATGTTGTGTACTAAATCTTCAGAGATC
The DNA here is from genome assembly GCF_047511655.1 of Castor canadensis. NCBI lineage: Eukaryota > Metazoa > Chordata > Mammalia > Rodentia > Castoridae > Castor > Castor canadensis. The sequence continues at coordinate 77,113,006 of NC_133399.1, read as the reverse complement.
TCTTATTGTTGTTGGTGATGAGAAACTGCCAGGAGGAGAATTAGGTCATATGTACTATTTATTTTTTTTTAATTAGGTATTTATATCTCTCTCCTAGGATTCCCTTCATGGACGTTTGGCGCATTTATGGTGGCATTTTACATCTGTCAGAGATTACAAAAGAAACTCCTTTCTCAAAAATAAAAGAACTTATTATTCATCAGAATTATAAAATTTCAGAAGGTGGTCATGACATTGCCTTAATAAAACTTCAGGCTCCCTTGAATAACACAGGTATGCAAAATCTGAATTGTATTGGTTTAAATTGTCACATCAGCTTAAATGAGAAGCTGGATCTATTGAGATTTATCTTTATTTTCTGGTTGATGTTGAGGATAAGTTGAGAACTGCCAGGGATGTGATGGCTCTGTGACTTGATATAAAATCTCTTCTACTTAAGGAGCAAGAGGTGGGAGCTAATTTTCCCAGGGGGAGTACAGATGTTTGTATATTATTGAAATAGAAGGCTTTGGAAACATTTTTTCAGTCTGGGAGCACTGGCCTGCAGCAAGAGAAGCAGAAGAACCATTTCTTGAACTTATGAATGTTGAGACAATATGAGGGTGAGTGGGCCCAGATATTAATTTCCAGGAGTAACAGAAGTGACTGATGCCAAAAGAGGCCCTGGGAAGACCAGAACATAAGGATTGACTTTGGAGGCACCCAGAACCTGATCACCCACTAGCACAATTAATTGTTAATGTCCATTAACAGCTATGTCGTCTCAGGAAACTTGTTCTTCTTCCTTATACCTCTAATATCCTCATCTGTAAAATAAGAATGATGATTCCCTTGTTGTAAGGAAATGAGCTCAAGTGCTTCATGGAACAATATAGACATTTTTGGTATGACTGTGAACTACTAATATAAACATAAGAACTTAGAAATACTTTGACAGTTAATTTAGGTTCTGGGTTTTTATTTAGTCCAGGAAATGTTAATATTTTTATGTCATGTGTAAACAACTCTGACGGCAAGAAATTTTCTTGAATCTTTGACCTTAGAAATTGAACAAAGAGCAGAAGTTTGTTCTTGGTGCTACTTTGTGGGAACAAAATATGGGAAAAGATAAGGTGGCATTTTTAAAGTCAATATCTACAATTTTACTTAATCCAACTCTAATTTTAAAATTACTTTTCAGAATTCCAAAAACCAATATGTCTGCCTTCCAAAGCTGATACACATACAATTTATACCAACTGTTGGGTGACTGGATGGGGCTACACTAAGGAAAAAGGTACAGCCTGATAATTTAAATGTTTTTTCCTGAAGTCATTCTGATGTATTAAAATGCATGGAGTGGATCAGTGTAATCAGCTTCTTTCTAAACTTATGTCCAAACTCACAATCTTTATAATCTCTTTATCCCCAAATATTTGTTCAGTCATACTTGGGAAGATGTATTTTTGCTTGGCCCTGAAAAAATTATATGGTAAACTTTCAAGCATCTTATTTCACAACAAAGATCAGTTGCTTCACTTCTGCATCAATGACTAGGCTTTCATTGGGCCAAGAATCCCACAGAAGTCCACCTGGTCCTGAGTATTAATAGTGTTCCTGCCTTCAAATACCAAGTTGACATTAATGGTCAGTAGTACAGGCCAGCATGCCTTCATCTCTCTTTATGGCCAGTTCTTAATTTTTTTTCATGCACTCTTGCAACCTGATGAAGCTATGAATCATTTTTCTAACAGTGCTTTTAAATGTTAAATAAAACACACAGAATCATAAAGAAAGACACCTAGATTGTGAAATAGTTGTCAATATATGTTAAAAGAATAAGATATAGTGATACATGTGCTTCTTTATTAATGTATTAAATAAGGAATCCTCTTAATATCTGCCATAATTTTGAGAGAGTAATAAGTAGAAGTGATATTTTCATTTATCTCCCAAAATTGTTGATGTGATTAAAAACTCTTTATTATCCTTGTGGATGACAAAGTCAAAGGTGCTACCACCCCTACTGTGCTTGCCGCCTGTGTTTACAGTTGATGGGTTAGTAGCATTCGATTGGAGATTAGTAATGTAAACATGTGTTCTTTTTCTACTGAGTTTATGGACCAGAGGTTAAAAATCCCAGCTTGTGCATAGTTGGTGCAATTAAATTGCTTCTTGAACTTTCCAGAAAGAGATCATTTTTCGTTTCCAAAATTAAGTTCCTTATAAACACTACAACAAATAATATTTGTGTCATTCTTTAAAAAGTGACACCTGACCAATTCTCACTATGTTTACTAAATCAGTCCTGTATTCTACTAATTCAAAAATTTCATATTTCTGACTAGTATCCTCAGATAGGGAGAAAGCAAAAGGAACCTTAACTAAACAAAGAAAATTCTCTACATGTATCCAAGGATAATGTGAACGTGGGTAGAAATAAGTTATCTGTAAATAAACTGTTCTTCATGGAAAATGGATTTACTCAAAGAACAGAATGCTCCCTATTGCCAGATGTTTGGGATGTATTTTCAGAAATGATATATTTTTACATTGCGATTTTGAATATGTAAAAGAAAACAATGAAAGTAAGAACATGCAGGTTTTTGTATTACAGGCTATGAATGTATGAAGGGATTTCTGAGGGGATTCTATAGAGATGAGAGGATGGCAGAGAATGTGTAAGCAAAGTCTCCGGTCTGCCTAGGATATGGAGTTGAAAATTGCTTAAGAGATAGAGGCCAAAATAGGGCTCTCTTTTCTCCTTCCTTCTCTCTTCTTGCTTCATCTTTCTCTCCTCTTCTCTCTTCTCTTTCTCTCTCTCTCTCCCTCTCCCTCTCTCTCTCTCTCTCTCTCTCTCTCTCTCTCTCTCTCTCTCTCTCTCTCTCTCAGTAACTCAACCTTCTTGACATTTACTGTCTGCCTTTATCCAAAACTCATCATGACCCTGGTGATAAGTCATCCTGGTCTGCTATAAGACTTTACTCCTATTTCAAATTTATTGTATTCCTCCCTCTGAATTACATGTTGGTTACTTCACAGGTGAAATTCAAGATACTCTACAAAAGGTCAACATTCCTTTGGTAAAAAATGAAGAATGCCAGAAAAGATACAGAGATTATGTCATCACCAATCAGATGCTCTGCGCTGGCTACAAGGAAGGGGGGAAAGACGCTTGTAAGGTAAGGCTTTTGATTATGAAGAAACGCACAAAACTCTGCTGGAGATGACTCATTTCAAAACTCTCCAACAGAAAACTCGGTGGCGAATGATGTGGTCATTTAATTAGCAACTTTTAACAAATTGAACATATATAATGTACATCATATACCATTTAAGGTACACACGTCATAATCTGTACAGGTGCATGCCATACTTCAAATAACATACCGTAATTATACTAAAATATAAGGACATCTGATTTCTTTGACTTTGGGATATAGTGCCAACATGTCTTGGTTGTATTTACCTCAGAAACGAAGCTGGAATAAACTAAAGTGCAACCTTGTACTCATTGTCACCACACATCACAGCTAATGGCTGCAGGAGATCCCCAAAGAGTCTTAAGAAGCTGTGTGTGTGTGCTGTGTGATTTGTGACTGCAGAATGTTCAAGATGGTCATATATTTGAGTTACCTTTGTTATAACTTTCTATCATCCCATGTTTCTACCTACTGTGACACAGGGAGATTCCGGTGGCCCCTTAGTTTGTAAACACAATGGAATATGGCAGTTGGTGGGCATCACCAGTTGGGGCGAAGGATGTGCTCGCAAGGAACAACCAGGTGTCTATACGAAAGTTGCTGAGTATGTGGACTGGATTTTAGAGAAGACACAGAACACTGATGTCATTGCTCTGATGACATCACCAGCATGAAGAGGCTGTTCAGTGAGGAAGAGCCCAGAGTGTAGCATCAGCCTTACAACCTGGGTTCAAGACCAACCCTGAGCCTTGGAATCATCACCTGCAAAATGTGGACAGTGGCATTTATCTCACATATTTGTCATGAGGATTAAATACCACAACACATACCCAGCTGCTGAAGACAATGGCTCAGAACAGTGTCTTGCCAGGACATGCTTTCGACATTCAGTAACAGGGAGCTCCTGATGGGAAGAGCTCTGTGATTATTTGTTTTGAAATAAAATGGCCAAAGAGCATGATTAGATAGTGTTTCCTTCTGGTTGTGAAACAGAGCTGAAAATAAGTGACTCCAGTTCTAGCACCATGGCTGGGATCATTCTCATTATACTTCTTCCTCTGCAACACAGCATACCTCAGAGACCACTTCTCTGGGCCTCAGTTGCTTGTTCATTAAGCCTAATGCTGTTTGCTGTACTTGGGGGAAGAGCTAGGAAGCCTGAGTTTCATTCTGTTCAGTGGAAGTAGGAGATCTGTGTATCATTCCCTTTTATAATAAAAAGATGTGTTACCTGAACATAGGAGAACAGGCTACCTTTTCATTTCAGCCTCCTACCTTTGGAGCCTGAGCAGGACCATTTGGTCTAGGCTGGATACAGAGGTAAGGCCTGCAGGGTGGCATTTTTCAGGTTGCAGTTCCTGAAATAGACTCTTTGCATAGCTTTCATAAAGGGCAAAGACTCTGCTTTCCAAAAAACATTAACCCTGGGAGTTCGGTGGATATTGACTTCTGTAATAGTAATTTGAGAAGCATTTTTAGGTATAAAGTACTACATAAAATGCAGGCTTGTAAATTCACGGTAATAAGTAGAGTGAAGTCGCCTTGGAATGCATGATATAAATCCTTATGCAACATACATTCCAAACTTGCCAGTGATTACTACAGATCACTGTGGGTAGCTTGATTCAGTTCAGCTAAGCTGATTTACACAGAATTGGCCATTCACAAAATGTTGCATAAGTAGAAAAATAGAAAAGCTAAGTTTTCTAAAGACAATTGAATTTTCCCTTCCATGCTCAAAGATGAATTGAGTGGTAGAGATGATTAAAGATGGAAGGGGGCTGAAGGAAAACTGATTGGTCTGGGTTATCAACAGACCACATAGTGGGAAAATGAAATTAAGAATTTGCTTCAGGAGCAAATGGCTTTTGTGAAACCTGGTAGATTGCATGAGTTGATTTTTAAAAACACACACTTTCAATTTTTATGTTTGCATCTAATAAAGATATTGGTCTTATTCTGCATGGAACTGTTTTATATTTAAAAGGACAAAAATACTTTGTAATGAAAATCTTTTATTTCGGGTGTTTAGTGTTGATACTTCTGAAGGGTAAACGTTTAAACAGGACTTTGGAGTGCTGTCAGGGTAAACCCTTGGGCTTTTGTTTTTCAGAGAATGACCTCATTTGGGCCAAACAGAGAGGAGAGTTTTGAAATGTGGGACTTTCCTAAGGCAAAAATCATCATTTTCAAGTTGCCAATTGGATCTCAGTGATACTTTATTTTCTTTATTTTTCACCATGTGTTCATGTGAAGGGTGAATGGAGGAACCCTCACACAGTAAGAGCCTCATGGGACAAAGAAGTATGTAAGAGGCTAAGAAAGTGAGAGACTGGAATGACTTCTCCCTCATAAAGAAGAGTGATGTTGGGAGGCATGGGTGTTTGGCAGGTCCATGTGAGAAAGGGTGGTGAGGGACCAGATCTGGAAATTTGCACTGCTCTTGCCCTGTGCCAGCAGCATGAATGCAGGATACACAGAACAGGTTCACACCAACTAACAGGAAGTCAGTCAAGGACTCCAATATCAGCCTCTGATTTAAAATTAATTTTTTGTTTTGTTTTGCATCTTTTCTTTTTCTTTTTTTTTTAATTATTGTGCTAGGGTACAAAAGTTCTTAAAATATATCAAATATATCATAGTTGAATTCACCCCCTCTATCATTCTCCTTTTGCCTCCCCACCCCCAATCCTGGAATAGTTTCAACAGGTCTCATTTTTCATTTACTTACATGTGCACACAGTATTTGCACCATACTCACCTTCTCCCCACATCCCACCCCTCCCACTGGTACCACACTCCCCAAGTCAGAACCTGTTCTGCCCTCCTATTCTTTGATTTTGTTTTTTTTAAAAAAGTGACATTTTTGTTTATTTAAAATAGCTACACAGGGAGTTTCCTTGCGACATTTCCATATATATATATATATATATATATATGTATATTATAACCAGAATTGGTTCATCTCCTCTATTTTTCTCTTTTCTTCCTTAGTCCCCTTCTAATGGAAATGTCAACAAGATTAAAAATTCTACATTTATTCTTGTGTAGGAAGTACATCAAACATATTTCCCTTCTTAACTTCCTTCTTTACCCTCCTTCTCTTGTATGTGACCTCCCCTTAGTGTGACCTGTTTTTTATATTGTTGTATTTGTATTGGGTCTATATTCCATATGTGAGAGAAAACACATGGCCTTTGACCTTCTGAATCTGGCTAATTAAGATGATGTTCTTCAGTTCTTGCAGTTCCACCTGCAAGTGACAAAACTTCATTCTTCTTTATGGCTGAATAAAATTCCATTGTGTATAGATACCACATTTTCTTAATCCATTCGTCAGTAGTGGGCTATCTTGGTTGTTTCCATAACTTGGCTATTATGAATAGCTCTGCAATAAACATGGGTGTGCAGGTGCCTCTGGAGTAACCTGAGTCACATTCCTTCGGGTATATCCCCAGGAGTGGTATTGCTATTTTTTTCTTTTAATTAGCATTTATGTTTATTTTCTCCAATAAACTGAAGCAATTTTGAAAGAGTTTCTCTCTCTGTCTCTCTTTCCCTACCCCCCGCGTGTCATTTTTGTTGCATATAAATGGGCATTAGGTAAGTTCTAATGAACAGATAGATAGATACTTGCAGAGGTAAAAAGATTAGCTCAAGGTCACTATCAAGGACTAAGGTTGACATTTATATCCCAGATAATGTCTTCTAGGTCCATAGCATGCTGCCCCTTGCTAAGAGAAGGATAAAAGTTGACAGAAACATCATTTGTTATTCCCATCATCATTCAAGACAGTAGTTGTGACAACTAAAATGTCACATTTTAGTTGTCACAACTGGGGAAGGGGTAGAACTAGCTGTGATGGGCAGAGTCCAGGGATGCTGCTAAAGCATTCTGCAATGTCCCTCACAACAAAGAATTATTGAGCCTCAATATCAGTAATGCCAGGTTGGGAAAAAGTATAGCTCTGCATTAAAACTCGGTAATAAAAGATGCTTTTGAGGGACAACAGAAGGACAAGGGTTGCAGGATGGGCAGACTGTGCCCTTTTCCAAAGTGAGTTTTGATGCAAGAAAAGAACTCTAAGACAAAGTGGCTATGCCATGACTGTGAAGGAGTCTGCACCCTGACCTTTGTGGTCTCCATGTTGGGACATGGAGGTTTGGGAACACACCCAAAGCTTCTCTCATCTGTGATCTAACCTCTCTGACTTACACTTGGGTCTGTTTTGTTGAAATTTTACATTCTTTTGTGATTCTGTCTAATAATGCCTAACTTTGATCAGGCTTTAAAAAAACATTTTATTTCACTGAAAAAAAAAGCATTCCTTTTAAGATAAAAGTAGTCGATATGAGAATTTTAAGCTGCAATGCATTAGTTGAAAAGAATTTTTAGAATGCCTGAGTCAGTTTGAAAGAAAGGTTTATTTAAAGAGTTTCTATGCAGTTAAGACCCTTATTGTACTTTGAATAGACAAAACTATTCCAGAATCCTTATACTATTTCAAAGGCTTTAGAAACTTCACTAACTAGTTGAACCAAATTTAGGAAAATAGCATCTGGTTTTCCAGTGAAGCATGCTCTCATGTAAAATCTTTCTGTTTCTCTCAATAGGATTGGGCGTTTTATCTTCTTTTTATGACAGGTTGTACGAAAGAGATAGAGTTTCAGGGAACAAACAACACAGGAAAGTAAGGGCCTCATATAATTTCACATATCAGTTTGCCACAAAAGCCTTCCTTGGCATAAATTTGTCATTCTTATGTTTGAGCCTCAGAAAAAGGCCAGGCATCCTACATAGGTACTTTTTGTGTGAGTGGAATGCATTTAATTTTAAATGAGAAACTCAAGACAGTAACTGAGGGATTTTTCTGAAAGATGAGTAACAATGCCCGAAGAATAGATCAAATGAAAGCATCTGAGTAGCTGCCTTCCTTCCAGGTAGAACAAAACAACAGTGCATTAGCACTTTGTGTAAAAGTCTCATCTAAGTTCACCCCCACCCCTTACCTTTCTACCCTGTGGAACAAAAGGCTGGCTTCTTTCTTCTTTTCAAAAAATACTCCCATCAGTCCATGGGGTGCTAAATTTCAATTTTACTTTCACTTTGCTAACTATTTTCCCCTTGTTTCCTCAGTAAATTCTCTCTTTCACCCTGGGGTTTTCTTTCTGTAGGAATTTTTTAAAGGTTTGTTCAGTGTTCCTCATCTTGGGTCATCGTTGCTCTTAGATTTTGGCCACAAGGTCCTGAATATCCTACAGCCTCAGAAACCATGCAAAAAAGCCATGACAATGTTACTATGATGTTTAGGTCTCTATGTCCTCAAATATTGAAATGCTTAAAGTCAACTGGTGACGTTCTCTAGGTGCAGAAGATCACGGTCACATAGGTACATTATCCCTGAACAAATTACAATACTTCCTTTGGTATATATGACTTCAGCAAGATCTCTAAAGGGGACAAATTTGTCTTTCGTTTCTGCTCTTGCCTTCAGATTATATTTTTAATTTTAATTCAGTTTATAAACATAATATCTTATTGAACTTTTCCATAAAATATTGGGAGCCGTCTCTAACCATAAAATTATCTTTCCCTAAAGTGTATTTAAATCAGATATATTACAACTCTTTTTTGTTATTATTGTTTTTCTTTTTGGTTAGGTTGTCAGAGGACCACATAGAATTCCTTAGGCCTAATTAGTGTCTAATATTACAAATGAGTGAGAAGAACTAATGAAACATGGCCAGGGACCCACAGGTAGCTGGTTGGCAGTGCTGCTGCAGAGTGTTTACTCAAATGAGAAGACTAGTAAACTAATGAGTAGATTGGGTGTGAGGACATGGAGTGTCACGCCTTCCACAGGGCTCTCAGATCTTCTACAAGCTGTGGGAAGACTCTTAATAGAAATGCAGCCGTGTGAAACCAAGGAAATCATTTGACTGGCTTTCCTTTCTATAATGTGCAACGAGACCTCCCCTTGGGAGGCTCCCTCACGTGCAAGGCTCCCTCATCCTTCAGGGAATTGAGCTGTTTTATTACTGCTTGTCATGCAACAGCTAGGCATGTCACTTCCTAGTTCTCCCTTTGTGTCTCAGTGTCTTGAGCTGTAAAAGAAGCTATGAGAACCAATAGTTTTCTGTTGAAAATCAACTTTTAGACTGTCCGTGTTTGAAAATAGAACAATAAAGAGTTTGGCTCTGTAGAACAAATGGTATTTACATTGGCCTCTGGAAAAGTAACATAATATAGAGGAAAACTGAATCCGTAAGAGCAAAACATTTGTAATCTGTACATTAATCTCCACCCATCACCGAACCCACAGCACTCTAAGTCTCCTCCCTTCTCTGTACTACAAATCAGTAAGTCCATCATACTTTCCATGATTTCTTTATTGATTTTGGGTTAGAATTAATGGTTAACAGGTTATATTTGGAAGCGTGGTTACGTGCAGCTTTGGTTAGCAGGCATACTAAATTTGACTTTGCCCCACTGCTAAAGCACATAGACAAGTTCAAGTTCTGTAGCTGTCTCCGTGTGTGTCACTTATTTGAATACACAGTAAAAACATCTATTTAGTATATCGAAATAGTTAGCAATTCTCCTAAGGTACATTTCTGACATGCAGAGATTTTCAGAACTTTCTTAAATATGCTGCACAAAGAGATGAAGTTACATAACACTGGGAACCAGAAATGACTTAAGTTAAGTGAACATTACCTACACAGCTCATTTAGAAAAGGATGAAGACCATTTTGGAAGAAGGAAAACACCCTTACTGAGAATTGCAGCAAATAAGCAAACGAGGTGTCTTCAGGTATGGTTTCAAAAATTATTATTTAATATTTCTCTAATCTAAAACAAGTATGCCTCACATTTCTTTTTTTTGTGTGTGTGTGATAGAGAATGGTTGATTTTCAAAACATGGCTGATTTGACATTTGAGAGGTTTTTTAGTTAATATCCATATCCAATTTAAGAGAAGAAGCAGAATGGAAGGAGAGTAGTAATTTGTACTCAATAATAAGTATTTTAAAAATTAAAAAGACATTTAAGAGTAATACAGAAAAATTGGAAGTACTGATTTGTCTCACTGATAAGTCGTTTTTTTTATAGAAGAATCTGTTCAGTGTTTAGTAGGGATAAGTACATTCATAAGCAATCCAGGCAATCAATTAATGTATTTGCAGTAGAATTTTTAAAAATAGAAAATTTTATGTGTAGAAGATCATTCAGAGCTCTTTAATGGATGTAGAGAAAGACCTCAAATATGGAAAGAAAGGAAGTGAATTGGAAGAGAAAATAAAGATGGAAAATTGGGGTGTGGAGAAGGGTGGGATGGTGGTAACAGAGGATCAGATTGATAGGGGAATCTGGAGGCAGGGTGGGAGGGAAGAGAGGAAAAGGGGAACTCTGACCCGTCAGTTCTGGTTTCTGTAAAACCCGGACAATGTTGAACATATACACACACCATGCCAAAGAATGCTCTAGGATTTTGAAAAGGTAAAATTGAGCATTGTGATAGGAACCCTGTGAGCACTGTTGAATGAACTAGTCCCTTCCCTACATATTTCTTTGGAATTTTGATCCCACTAACTTAATTATAAATTTACATTTTATGTTCTAAAACTGTGCACACTTTTCTTTTTGTAGGATGATTTTATTACATCAAATGCTACATTTCATTTTCTTTGTCTCAGTTTCTGGTGGTAAGTAGAGCTTTGTCTTCAGTATGGACTGGAAATGGCTTCACTACTTGACCTGTTGAGTGAAAACAAGAGCATAAGTCTAGGAAGGACCATCACACTGAGGCTTCTATGTGTGTACAAGAGCCTTACGCCATTTACCACAGGATTAGAGATAAAATTATTGTTTTACATTGAAGGCTCCAGGAGTTTTCAAAGCAGGTGAAGGATTACTCCTAAGAGTCTGTGTCTATGTCTAAACATCCATTTGCATCTATATCTACCCACATAACACATTTAAATGCTGTTAAAGACAACATTAAAAAGCAGAAGTGTTGATTTGCCTCATTGATCAGGCAGTTTTCCCCTAAGGCAGTCAGTTCAATAATCCACAAACATCCACACGCACACACATACACAGATTTTGGTCTGAAAGATGTTATGTAATATTCATACATAGTTTATGCATTTCAGTATTTAAACTATTGCTGTTAATTCTCTACCTTACACATATTCACTAAATTTGTTTATAAACTACTTAATTGATACTCAATAGGACACATTAGTATAAATATTTTAGACCCTGTGTTTATTCTTTACTTAAAATGAAAAAAGCATTTCTTTAGAAACAATTTATTTATATTGCATTTAATTTCTGATACTGTTGTTAGCATTCAACACAGTAAACTCAATAAATTCTTTTTTATTTCTGACATAAGTGAAAAATGGCGAATTTAGGTAGACATTTAAAATAAAGATAAAAGCGAGAGCACACAAGGGAGGGGTGAGGATAGGTAAGACACCTAAAAAGCTAGCTAGCATTTGTTGCCCTTAACGCAGAGAAACTAAAGTAGATACCTTAAAGCAACTGAGGCCAATAGGAAAAGGGGAACAGGTACTAGAGAAAAGGTTAGATCAAAAAGAATTAACCTAAAAGGTAACACCCACGCACAGGAAATCAATGTGAGTCAATGCCCTGTATAGCTATCCTTATCTCAACCAGCAAAAACCCTTGTTCCTTCCTATTATTGCTGATACTCTCTCTACAACAAAATTAGAAATAAGGGCAAAATAGTTTCTGCTGGGTATTGAGGGGGGGAAGAGGGAGGGGGCGGAGTGGGTGATAAGGGAGGGGGTGGGGACAGGGGGGAGAAATGAACCAAGCCTTGTATGCACATATGAATAATAAAAGAAAAATGAAAAAAATAAAATATAAAATAAAATAAAAAATTCTATGTAATATATTAAACTATACAGTTCATAATTTAATTCATTTTGTGACAAGCTTGTTGCTAAGGTTCTAATAGTCCATTATTATTTTGAGATAATATTTTTATTTTATTGATAAACATGTCAGTACTAACTCAATTAACATATTTTAAACTAAATTCAATAACCTCAATTAACTCTGATTGTTCACAGGTAATATAATTGTGTGCCTAGAAAAATCCAAGATAACTAACATATAAGTTATTTTAGTCAAATTTGTTAGAAGTCTGAATATAAACTGAATAAACAATCAAACAAATGAAGACAAATCCATTTTTACTGTTTCTAGAAACTATGTTTAGATATTGAAAACTGATTTGCCTTTGAAGTCAAATGATTCAATTAGTAGGCACTATATTCAAAGAAAATAGCATATTTATTATTTAAAAATCTATTTGATTTCTTCTTGAAAGTAATATTTTAATTGGCACATAGGGTTCCCAAAATCAGTGGGAACTGAGAATAGACTCAGTTAATGGGAGGTTGCTGTATAGTTTGGTTGAAAGCCACATAGAACTTCAGGAACGATGGCAAATCTCCAGGTAATGCATTCATGGGATGTGTGCCAATTTTGGAGAAAATCAAGCCATATACAGAGGTTATATGAGGGTAATTTAAAAGGCATTGGACGCACTTTTTGAGATGGATCTGTGGCAGGGACTCTGTACACCTGTGAACCCCTTTCTCAGCTTAGTGAACACTATGGAGTCCATTCTTAGAATAATGTTTCTAAATGCATAAACTAAAAATATATAGGATTACTGAGGAAACCAATTATATTGGAATATAATTAAAGTGTAAAATCATGTAATATATAAGCACATGTGGTTCCTATTAACAATTATGCAACAAGATTTAGAGGTAGATCTAAAACTGCATAGTAGTAATTATCAGTGAGCTAGTAATGGGTAATAATGACATTATTCATAGGTACAGATACTATGAATGCTAATGTAGTTTGTTGCTTGCATTAGTAATGGGATATGCCACATTTCAGTTAGAAGTTAGTGAAATGCACATGAAATTTTCCCTCTCCAAGTTCATAGACTACCAAAATCCTGCACACCTCTTATAGTAGTTTTGACTGCCTTATACCTACACACTTTCCAAGTTATCTATTGGTGTGAGTTATATTTTATTCTGTCTGAGGTATTTTTATTTTGGTTATATATTTTTAACATTAGGAGAAGAAGGGGAGTATAGCAGTGCCTTTGAACGAGAATGTGGCAATATCAAACTACATTTTTTTCAGTGACTAAGGAACAAATGACCTAAAAAGTCACATATAATGTGGACTATCAGATACCTATTTCTAGCAACAGAAAAGATTTTAGATTTTATGCAACTTAGCTGTACAAAAGTAAAAACTTATTTGAAGTTTTAACTAATGGGGATTCAATAATTTTTTCAAGGCCCTGTATTTCCTGCTAGTAATTTAGCCCATTTTACCTGGTGAGGTGATATATGTTATCATATCAAAAGCCATCAGACACTACTTTAAAATGAGCAGTCTGGATCCTTTGCTTAGCATAATCACAGAGTTTGAACAAGGAGAGACAATGCATAAAGGAAGATGCAGAAGGCCCCTTCTAGATCTAGATGGAATCCTAAAGAGCGTCTTTTCTTAGTAGTGATCTGAGAAATAATTTAATTACCTACACAGCACTCCATGTCTCCAAGACCATCACTCATAAGGATGATGCCCTTGAGGCAAATGTACCATATTGTGACTGGGTTTTTTTCCACTTGAGGCTATTCATTCCAGAAACTAACATACAAGTATCAATTATGTCACTGTCTAACTTCAGGCATATTTTCTGTTAAGTAAACCTCCCTGCCTTGCCTTTATCAGATTATTATCTAACTATATATGTGCCCAATAAGATCCAAAATAATATTTGCCATGCATTGCATTACAGAATGTATGACTGAGCTGTTCAAAGACACCTCCTTTCAAGGAGGAGACATTCATACTGTTTTTACACCAAGTGCCGAGTACTGCCAAATGGTCTGTACCCACCATCCAAGATGCTTGATCTTCACTTTTATGGCTGAATCATCATCTGAAGATTCTTCCAAATGGTAAATATTTACATTTCTACAGAGAACTAGATTTTACAGGCCAATTACCTATTAATAAACTTCCATCTGTCATTTTGTGAAGTAGAATGTTAACAACTGGATAGTGAATTCTCCTTCAGTTGAAATATTAAATATTACAGAAAGAAAGCTGGTGTCTAAGCAGATGAGGGCAACATTAAATGCCTCTCGGTGTGGATGTTCCACCCCTCTTGAAGTCTCAATACCAAGAGTATGTTTCCTTTCTTCTTTCTTGTTTAAACATTTAATCAATGTTCTTAATCATTTGCTATGTGATTTTCTATTGTTTATTAATATTGTTTAAGAACTTTCCCCAGCTATTTTATTAGTAAAAATTAAACACTTAACAAGGATAATTTGGGGAAAAAGAGTACAATAATCCCTTGCCAACAAGTCTGCCATTTTTGCTTTATTTACATATTACATGTTTAAACATTTGAAGTAATTTTAAAACATCATGACATTTCACCCCTCATTAATTCAACATGTATTGTCCTACACAAAAGATATAAGAAACTTAACAAGAGATCATTTTTACATATCTCATTTTCCTCCCAAGGTAATTTAGAGCTACTAACTATAATCTCATAAAAATTCACCAATTGTATTTGGTTGGTTTGTCTCTCCAGTCATATTTTTAAAGTTTTAGAACATTTCACCCTCTTTTGTTTCTATGAGAAACATGAAAATGAAATAATTAAGCCTTTATTCAAAACTAAGTTGTCAACATATTTGTGTATTATTGCTGCATTCACAGATATTTACACAGTACTCTCAACTTATAAAAATTACTATCCTGAATCTAGAAGTAAATATTTTATGCTCCTTTGGTTCAGTAGCAAAATCAAGGTCATTATGTAAGTTCTTTTATAACCATTTAGAAACATAAAACCCATTTTTAGTTCATGCATAAAAACAGGCAGATTGGGGATGCATTTTAGCAATAGGCCATAGTTCACCCCTCCTGTTTGTTTCTTGT
This sequence comes from Castor canadensis, assembly GCF_047511655.1. Taxonomy (NCBI): domain Eukaryota; kingdom Metazoa; phylum Chordata; class Mammalia; order Rodentia; family Castoridae; genus Castor; species Castor canadensis. The sequence continues at coordinate 77,097,794 of NC_133399.1, read as the reverse complement.
TAGGAAGAGTATTGTGTGCTCTTTTAACTATAAGGATGTTGAAATTTTAAAAAAGCCAGAATCTTGCTAAGAAAATATTTGTTTTAGCTAAATATTTGTTTTAGCATGAGATAGTGGTTTGTTTCCTTCTCTTCGGTCTTCTGTGTGCTGACATTAAAGATCTATATTTTAAAAATGCAAATTCCCACCCAATAATGGTATTTATTTTTAAAAACAGGTTTGTTTGCATTCTGAAAGACAGTGTCACAGAAACACTGCCAAGGGTGAATATGACAGGAGCAATTTCTGGGTATTCTTTCAAGAAATGTTCACACCAACTAAGTGGTAATATGTCTTACTATAATTAATAAATACCAGTTATTATAATGATTACATAATAGTACACATCAAATAAATTCCCCTTGCTAAACTTCTTTCTATGGAGAGTTAAAAACTATCACATATGCAGGCCAGCCTCCTTTTTCCCTACAAAAAACACACACAATAATCAATTACAATTTCTTTATCTCATAAAAGGACGTGATCTTATTACTGCCATTCTCATTATTGGCTTATTTTCTTTCTCCATCCCAGGCCTAAAATTTTATGAGTCTTTATTAAACATATTAATTCAAATGAAAGGGAGAAAATACCAATATTAACTTGTGATATCTTAGTAGTGAAATAGATATTTGAGTAGAATAATTAGTGACTCAATCAGTCAATGAGAGGCTAGATCAGTACCAAAATGCAAACTTACACATATAAAATTGTTGCAATGTAAGAAGGACGTTAGCCTTCTGTTAATGCTTCCACGTGAGGGTTGAATTAAGCAGATTGATACTGAAAGGAAAGGACTTCTGAGAAAAGTGGGTGAAAAGTTGGAAGTGTAAGTAAGGAGGCTCAGTTGTTCAGGGAGCAATACTGCAGTTGTTTCTGGAATCTGAAGGGTACCTGTATTTTCCACTTTTATTTCCAGCTTGCAGCAAAGATATTTATGTGGATCTAGACATGAAGGGCATGAACTACAATAGTTCTCTTGCCAAGAATGCTCAGGAATGCCAAGAGAGGTGCACGGATGACATCCATTGTCACTTTTTCACATATGCAACAAAGCATTTTCCCAGCATAGAGCATCGGTGAGTGAGCTGGAGGCTGAGTCCACAGACAAGAGAAAAGCTGGTGAAAAGCAAAATGCAGATTCATTAAAAATGTTTTTCATCAACTTGATGCCAAAATTCATTTTTTACCCCTAAAAGACACTTGTATAACAGCAATCATTGTTTTAATCAGGAAAAGTTCATTTAAAGTCTGATTTTGATTCATTTAATTTATAGCAAAGAGTTTATCTTTTAATGATACTGTCATGAAATGTGTGTGTGTGCTTGACTCATACCCTAGCTAACTTGGAAAGTGTTACATTTTCAAATTGGAAATTTTGAAATAGCTGCAGTTGATCAGATTAGCAATGTTCTTCTCAGCCTAAAAGATCTTAAAGTCTAACCCTACAGAATCAGAAATAAAAGCCTGCTCAGCTCCCTAAATAACAGTTCCTTTGTGCCTAAGACAAAGTAACTGAAGCCCATGTGAAAAGGTTTACCTTGCTTTGTAATTCATTTTGAAATATTCCAGGAACACAGCTATGGTTTAAAAAGATAAAAATTATATGTTCACTAATGACTAAATCCCCATCTTTATCTTTAAAATTTATTATAAAATGTATCATTAATTTTATACTTAAAAATATTTGAGATGATCTGGATTTTCTTGATTGAAAATTTATATTTATTTACATTTATATTGAATCCAACAAAAAAGTGCAAGAAAATCAAATTACTGATATTTGTATTTTAACATTTTAATATTCTCTCTGTATTCACAAAAAGGAGATAAGTGGAAACCAAAGAAAGTATCAAAGATTTATTTCAAATACCATGACTTAAAAATAACCAAAATGGAATTTAGTCTTCCATGTCTTGTCTTTATTTCAGCATACAGGACTTCTTGTCTGTCTCACACTTAGCACAATATGAACTGCCAACGAGGAAAATGTTTCTAGGCATTATTTTAAAAAAGAGTTTAAATTGAAAAGGGCTTGATAAATCACCCAGTCATATACTCCTACTCTTTATGACATTGCCTCCCTCAAGCTGTCATTTTACTGATGACAAAATTCATGGGACCACCAGTGCTTGGTGGCACTGCTAGGACTCTAGTCACCTGCTTTGCTTCTCCAGTGAATGCTTATCAGGGTCATTCCTTGACTACTATGACCAAGTCTTCCTTCCGAATGGTAAGGTTTAATCATCTCATGTATTTACCTACTTGCAGTTGGAAGAATAATTTTTATCCATTTTTTTCTTCAGTAACATTTGTCTATTGAAGTACACCCAAACAGGGACACCAACCGGAATAATGAAACTCAATAATGTGGTTTCTGGATTTTCATTAAAATACTGTGCTCTTTCTAACCTAGGTAACTATTGTTTTCTTAATAAGAGAGTTGACTCATTAAACATGTATAACACTGATAATATATTTGTACAACAGGCCTAACTTTGGATACTAATTTCTGCTCACTGATGAAATGAAGCAAACGATCTTTTAATATCTTCTTCTTTATGCCTTATATAGAACTTATATTTAAATTTCAAGTTTTAAATAATCAGTTTTTTTTCTAAATTAAAATTAAATTTAAAGATCTTAGGATAAACTTAAACTTTTTAATATAGAATTTGCAAAGATTGTGACTGGATTTTCATGATAATGTTGGTGGACTAATTTCTTAACATGGTTTCTTCTGTTTTACAGCCTGTATTAGGGACATTTTCCCTAGTACAGTGTTTGCAGACAGTAACATTGACAGTGTTTTGGCTCCGGATGCTTTTGTCTGTCGCCGCATTTGTACTCATCACCCCAATTGCTTATTTTTTACCTTCTTTTCCAAAGAATGGCAAAAAGAATCTCAAAGGTAAGGAGTTATGATTAAGGGGCATTTGTCATCTTTTAAAAAACAGCTGATTAAAATCCATCATTAAACATTTTCAGAAGCTAAAAATTTAATGTAAGTACCTGTATAGGGTAAAAATTACAAAGAAGAATGGCTATTTCCCTTCCTTTTCTATTCCCCATGAACTGACCACAAATCCCATGACACCAAGGCCTCTTGATTTTCTTGGGAAGTCTCCACCTTTGGTCAAAGGGGAGTTGTTCAGTTTTAAGTGATTAAAACCATTATGAAGCAACTCAGTCCAGTGCCCTGTACAAGAAAATTGAACTTGGAGCAGAAAGAGCCATAAATGTCAGTTAAATGTCAAATCTAAAATGGAACAAAAGAAGTGAAAAATGAAGGCCTGCATCAAGAAAGTTTGGGTAGTACCAGGGTATTTGAGAATCAAGGCCCTGTTTCTTTACTGATGGGAACTGACAAGTGACAACATCAAAAGCAGGGAAATTTCTTGTGTCATCAATGGAATACTTGCTGGGATTGGTGCCCTTATTTGTAAGATTCACTAAAAGGCTCAAATAAATGAAAACAAGACCAAGTCAACTTCAAACCTAGATTGTGTACGTTATCTGAGCTGGAGCTCTTGGAGCGCTTGTGATTTTCTTGACTTGGCTTTCAATTGCTGAGGAGAGTGTTCTTCAGAACTTTTCAACCAAGTTGAGCTCCTTGCCTACCAGGTAAGCCTCATTTTCCATTAAGTAAGGCTAAAATTTAAAAAGTACCAGAATAGTCACATGAAAATACAGCTGCTACTTGCACTTACTAAATAAATTTAATACAATTTATTTTGGTGTCTACTATAATCAGGCATTGTTCCAGGGATAGCATTAGTACACTAAATAAGCAAAATCACCTCCTAAGACTAGAATGGAGATGATAGAGAAGTATTCAGATATAAGATTTGCTAAGGGATTAAATGTGGGCTGAGAGGAAGTTTGACATCATTAAGATGTTTGGCTCAAAGAATAGGAAGGATGGAATGTAGCTGAGATGAGGAAGATCTCATGAGGAGCAGAGCTCAGGGGGAAGAGTCGCTTGTTAGACAGCTAGGGGAAATTGTGGAACTGGCAACTGGAAATATAGAAGTCAGATTCTATTCTGGCTGGTCATTAAACCCAGGACTTTAGTATGATCATCAGACAATTAAATGCAAACAGCAGATAAAGAAGATCCAAAGATGGGGACTTGGGGAGTCATAAAATTCAGAAACTAGAAAAATGTCTTTATAGTTTGTCATAATCCCTTCCATTTTCTTTGTCTTATTTATTCCCTTTTATAAAATTACCAGTGAATACATATGAGAGGAATAGCACATTTGATCCCTAAGTCAGTGTGAGAGGAGCAGGGTTGCTACAGGCAAGATTTGACTATTTAAGTTTAAATTAATAAAACTAAAAGCTTACTTCCTCAGCATAGCCACATGTGGCAGCTGCTTACTGAATTAGATGGAATAGAGAAGGTAAAAATTTCTGTTGGATATCTCTACTCAAGAATGTGATTTTATGCTACTTAGGAAAAGTCTCTCAATTCAAGGAAGATGTTGCCAGAGTGCAGAGCCAGCAATGGATTACATGTATCCACTTCTAAGCCTGTGTAAGCCTGGATAGCAGATTTCTAGGTTACATGAAAATTCTTGAATCTTTGAGATCGACTATGAGTGTTAAAGGAAGGAAATAAAGAAGGAAGGCACTAGGAATGCTCACAATGGAGGAAAACTGACAATAGAGGAAGTTTTTATAGAACCAGATGGTCTACTTTAGAAAATTTGTTTATAACATATGGGTCAAAGAGTATGACTCAATGATTCATGAAAAATATTTTCACTACTAAATTCCAACATGAGATGACTTTCCATCTGTTTAAAAAAATGTTCTTTTTCCTTGATGAGTTTTGCAAGGCTTATTTTTCCTTTTGTTCTTATCAGAAATCTCTGTCTTCTTAAAACATCTGAAAGTGGATTACCAAGTATACGCATTAAAAAGAACAATGCCCTTTCTGGTTTCAGTCTACAGAACTGCAGGCACAGCATCCCAGGTAAACAATGAAGATACTTTCTTCTGGTTGAAGTCAATAATTTTTGAGGACACTAATGAATGCTAAGGTTATGTGTCTCATATCTGACATGTGATTTGTTGCCTAGTATTCTGTCATTCTTCATTTTACCATGACACTGATTTCTTGGGAGAAGAACTGGACATCGTTGATGTGAAAGGTCATGAGGTCTGCCAGAAACTGTGCACCAGCTCCATCCGCTGCCAGTTTTTTACCTATTCCCAATCTCAAGAATCTTACAAGGAAAGGAAGTAAGCGAATTGAGCCTGTTCCATCTCTCTGCAAGGTGCCTCATTATGCCTGTTCCATCTCTCTGCAAGGTGCCTCATGTTTATACTATTTTGTTTCTGACTATAGGGGTAAATGTTACTTGAAACTTTCCTCAAATGGATCTCCAACAAAAATACTTCATGGAAGAGGAGGCATCTCTGGATATACATTAAGGTTATGTAAAATGGATAATGGTGAGTATAATGTCACTTTGATGAAAAGCATCTGGAGGAGTTGTTCTATACAGAATGCATCATGATAGCCAATAATAGCCACAGAGGGGAGAAAATTAGAAAAACACAAATTTAGCAATTTTCCATTGTTTTCACTTTCTCACCCAGGCTAACCATGTTTAAGAGGTATTATTTGGGTCTTGACAGAACTCTGCATTGCTTAATTTGAGTCATTTATACAACTGTCCTTTCATAGTGAGACACAGACTCAGCCAACGCTCATAGGGTTTTTTATTGGTATCGAGGCCACGTATTTTTTCCTATCTTTGATGACTGAAATATCAACTAGCACCTTGGTTAACCAAATTATTCATTTTCTTCCAACTTGATCTTTTAACAAAATATAAATAACATTCATATGTTCTAAAAGTTCTATATTTGCTCAAGAAATATTGGCTCCTTTTACAGGGACTTTCATTTATTCAACTGCCCTGAAAAGGATCTACTAATATTGGCAAAAGTTACAGAAAGATGTCATTAATTTATAGCAAGGGTGTGGAAATAAAAAAAGATTGTCTGGATTTTACAAAGTCTATAACAACAAAAATTATAATAAAAATCAGCTCAGCAGTACTTCCATCTCAGTGGCTAATTCCTAAGCATAATAGCAAGAGATTGTTTATAGGTGAATCCAACAGGAAGGAACATATTACATATACTTCTCCCTAAGTTTCTATGATAAGCTCTTATGAGTTTTATCATGTATTGATTTACATTAATACATGTTTTAGACTGTTTTGCTTGATATTGAATATTATAATGTCCTATAAGTTAAGATGCAATTGAAACTTACTGAATAAAATGGGAATGATAATCATCCCTTATAATAATTTTAGAAGAATAAAAATCTTTATGTCAGATTATGGCCATACTGAGGAGGTGACTTCATTCTTAAACTTTTGAGAATGTGTTTTGTAGAACATACAGACTTATATTACATTGAATACCAAGTATTCTAAAGAGTAAACTAATTTTCCTGGAGTTTAGAGGGACTTTGATCAGACTCTTTGGATGATGTAAGCCTCTTCAGGAAGTGAATCAATTAAGTCATATATTCTCTGTTTTCCTCACAATAAATTTACCTAACACAAGAAGGAGCATTCAATAATAAGTATGCTGTCTTACTTCACTTCTTACCAGTAGAAGGGACAATTGGAAATTTTTCGTAAGTGATGTTGTCATGGTATGAAAAATGAGACCCAGCATTCACACCTTGGTAAATTTCAGATTCCATTTCAACCCTTCTTCTTTCACTATCTTATTCTGTATTGAACTCAAACATTCTGGCTTGTGAACATTACAGAATGTATCAGTTGTAGATTGAGAGTAACAGGAGAAAATATAAGAGAAAAAAAATCAAAATCTTATGCCTTTTTAGTACACTTTTTGAATTAATTGAATAACTAGATTTAACTTACTATATTAGATGAAATAATACTCTAATGTGAGAAGGGATTCTAATTGGGATGTTTGTCATATCCTGTACTGTCATTGCCTACAATATATTTGAACTTTCTGAAGATATGTAACGATGCCATTAAAAATAAAACATTTCTTAGCACCACGTGTAAGGTTGAACATTAAATTTTCAGCATTTTGCTTAAACTGAGAAAAAAAATAAAATGAATATCAAGACCTATAATCTGTACCTAATAAGGTCTTACTGAGTAACTCATAATGTATCTTAGTTGCTGCTTTCCTAGGCTCCTAGACTTTGCTTTTATGCTACTTCTCAGTGTTTAGATCATAAGGGCCTTCCAGAATTTCCTTAAGGAACATGACTACTAATAGATGATGAAGATGTAGAAAATTGCCCATTGCAATCTTTCTGTTGTAGTGTGCACAACCAAAATCAAGCCTAGAATTATTGGAGGAAGTCCATCTGTTCATGGTGAGTGGCCGTGGCAGGTAACTCTGCACATCACCTCCCCCATGCAGAGACACCTGTGTGGAGGCTCCATCATTGGAAACCAGTGGATATTAACAGCTGCTCATTGTTTCTCTGAGTAAGTACCATTGCTGTTTGAATTAATTTCCCATCCTCACACATAGGTGAGATCCACCACTAGTGTATAGCATATAAATACTTTTAAAATGTAACTTATCCTACTTACTAAATGAATTTCCTTCCTTTAGGGGAGGGGAAGAAACAAAAGAGAAGAGCCACTCATGGTGCACTAGCATCAGACTAGGTACAGGGACATGGCTGTTTGCATACTATTCCACTTTCCCATTTAAGGTGCAGAGATATCCTAGGACTTCTTGTTGTTTCCCATAAAAGCATATCACCTCTGCTTATTGAGCCCAGAACTAAACTCACAAGGAATTTCCTGTTCTTGGAATAATATTTCCACTTTCCCTGCCTCCAAATACAGAAAGAATTCATTATGCATCATGAATTTGGACTCCCAACTTAAGTTGGTTTCAATATTTGCCAAGCATAAAAGCTTTATCTGGGAAAGTATTCATCTCAGGGAATACTAGTTGACCAAAATTCCTTTTTGCTACTTTTTTATCCTCTGAGTTGGCTTTGTGTGTGTGTTCATTTGTTTTAGCTTTCTTTTATCATCTGTAAGCAGCTCACTCATAATTCAAGCATACATTTGAGGTCAGTAGTCCCTTTACCTCTCACAATCACAGATATTCAATGGCAGGGTTGAGACTAAAACCCAGAACTCTGTGTGTGTGTGGCGGGGTGCGAGCATATGTGTCCTGTGTGTGTGCCTGTTGGAGAATGGAAAGAGCATTTATTTTATGTGTTCAACATATGACAATATTAATTTAGTACTTTCTTCATGGGAAATATGTGACTGAAAATTTTTAAGATGAAATCACTTCTTTGAACCTAAGAGCCTACTATTGGCAGAAAATATTAGTACTAGCCAGTTCAATAGCTACACAATTCAAAATGTTTGGGAATTATTTAGTGACAGAATATTTTTCTTCTTTAATTGTTCCTTAGGGTGGAATCACCTAAAATATTGCGTGTCTATGGTGGCATTGTAAATCAATCTGAAATAAATGAAGATACATTTTTCTTTGGGGTTCAAGAAATAATAATTCATGATAAATATAAAATGGCAGAAAGTGGGTATGACATTGCCTTATTGAAACTGGAAACAATTATGAATTATACAGGTATGTAGAATATCAAGTAGAAGTTATCTATAAAGTTGACCTAGATAAAATGTTTAGCACTACCAGTGTCTCCATGTGTTATCATGAAAGGGAGAGAGTCCAGAAAACTAGTCTTTCATTCTGTTAAGACAAATAATCTTACCTAATTACTGGATCTTACTTTGAGAATCTAGGTGAAGAGACTTTTTTTCTTTAGGCTTCTTCAGGCACATAAAATTACATAATAGTTTAGAATTGTATAATGTATGAGAAAATTAAAGATAATTTACACAAATATCACTCATTTAGGAATAAAAAATTGAAGATCAGAATAATTAAACAATTTCTATAACATCACCTAGTTGGAGGGATGGGTGGCATATCTCTCTCTTGTCCCCTCATCTTAAGTTGTATAATATATAATACTAAATATGAGAGATGAAAATATATGACAGTGAGGCAAAAATGAATATAATAGAAAAAAGACAAATAAAGTCAAATAGAATAAGAGTCTTTTCTGGTAAAGAAGATATTTTGCTTCTGTGTTAGTCAGCTTTTCGTCCCTGTGGCAAGCTCTTGGTATAATCCACTTGTGAGGAGGAAGGTTTATTTAGGCTTATGGTTTCAAAGATTTTAGTCCATACTTGGTGGTTCCATTGTCTCTGGGCCCATGGTGAGGCAGAAATCATGGCAAGGAGTCTGTGTCAGAGCACAGCTGGTCACATTATGGTAGCCAGCAAGCAGGGAGAGAGTGAGAGAAAGAAGGGAATGGGGTCCCAATAGGCCCTTCAAGGACATGTCCCCAATGATCTGTCTTCTTTCCACTAGGTCATACCTCCTAAAGGCTCCATCTCCCACCAATAGGACCACAGGCTGACTAACAATCTTTTAACATATAAGCCTTTGGGGACACACTTCAGGTCCAAATCACAACAGTTTCTGATAACTAAACTATGGTTTTTAAAATTTAGATTCTCAACGACCCATATGCTTACCATCCAAAGGAGATAGAAATATAATATATACTGACTGCTGGGTGACTGGATGGGGATACAGAAAGTTAAGAGGTAAAAAATAATTGTGAAATCTTCCTGAAAATAAAGAAAATTGTTTAACCATAGCCTTTTTTTCCATATCAAGTCCTACAGTTAAAATGCAAGTAAATCAGTACTATTCAATTGCAGGAAGTAGAATAATAAAGATGGAAAGAAAAAAAATCACTCAAGGGAATATCATGTCAGCCTGATTAGAAAACTTAAATATGATTGAACCTCTTTAAAGATTATTTTTAATGAATTTAAATGTGAGATCTAGCACTTTTCTGTGTCTTACTTTTTATCCAATTATTTTCTGTGAGAAGTAATTCAAATTAGTTATAATTAATTTCAAACTTAATTAACATTAATAAAATGATATATGCAACAGCGAAAATAAGGTCTTCTTCATACTTTGTAACTATAAAAGGTCTATGAGATGTAGGTATAATTTTGGTTTTAAATATGGGATATATGTGTGTGTGTGTGTGTGTGTATGTATGTATATTCCACTAAATTTTTTTTTAGGTAAAACCCAAAACACTCTCCAGAAAGCCGAGATACCCTTGGTATCAAATGAAGAATGCCAGACACGATACCAAGGGCATAAAATCACCAATAGGATGATCTGTGCAGGTCACAAGGAAGGATGGAAGGATGCCTGTAAGGTAACAGAGTGCCCCAACCAACCGAATGTTCACATTGGAGTGCTTAGCGGAGATGAAGGGCCAGTGTTCACATTGGAGTGCTTAGCGGAGATGAAGGGCCAGTGTTCACTTTGGAGTGCTTAGCGGAGATGAAGGGCCAGAGTTCCGTGGAAAGAAGAAGGCACAGTGAACTTGTTTTACTTAAACTGAAATCTAAAATTGACAAACTGGATAAAAGTGAGCGATTAGGTCCTTTGAAGTTTATGAAAGCCCAGAAAATTTTAAGCAAACTCACTCTGAACAAAATGTATTTAATACAGGAAGCATCTGAAGTGATCTGTTCACCTTTTCTTTTCTCCCTCTTCCATAGGGAGATTCAGGGGGACCCCTGTCTTGTAAACACAACGAAGTCTGGCATTTGGTGGGCATCACGAGTTGGGGTGAAGGTTGTGGTCAAAAGGAACGGCCAGGCATTTACACCAACGTCGTCAAGTATGTGGACTGGATTTTGGAGAAAACCCAATCCGGATGAGAGAGTTTTCAGGTGCTATTTGACCCCCTGAAAAGCAAATCTGATTGCTCCCTGGAAGAGGGCTTTGAATTCACTCTGCCATCCTGTTTCAGAAACAAATGGAAAGGGCTTGGTAATTATAAGAAAATAATCAAAAGAAAACTGTCATTTTCAAAACTCTGTGATAATCACAGCTTGTTTCCAACATCCAATCTATTTTCAATCACACTTTACTCAGCCAAAGAAATAATATTAGGAGATACTTTTGAGTTTTAAAATATGGCAGATATATCAGAGAAGTACCAAGTAAGTGGAACTGTGTCAGTCTGCCTTTTTGGTAGCTGTGACAAATCCCTGAGAGAAATAGCTTAAAAGGAGGAAAGATTTACTTCGGATCATAGTTTCAGAGGTTTCAGGACATGGTCTGCCAGCTCCATTGCCTTGGACCTGGGGTAAGGCTGATCACAGTGGTGGAACTGCCTGGTGGAGGAGGCTGCTCAGTCCATGACAGCTAGAGAAAAGAGATAGAAAGAAAGGAAGGGGTCAGTGACAAGGCCCTCTCCCAGTGACCCACTTCCTCCAGCTAGGCTCCACCTCCTAAAGTTTACACCACTTCCCCAAAATAGCACCACTAGCTGGGGACTAAGCATTCAATACCTGAGCCTTGGGGGGAAGGACGGCTTTCAGATTCAACTGACAACAGGCACCAAGGAATCAGGTGGAACTACCCAAAGAAACAAGCATAAAACAATGTTCATTTAATGAAAATTAGAAAGTGGAGGAAATGGAGAAAAGGACATTTATCAATTTGTAAGAATCCACCTCTGCCTATGTGGACATATTTCTTGTGTAAAGGAAGAACTTGACTGAATTGAATGATAGGTTTTTAGAAAAGTCAGAAATCCTTGTCGTTTCAATTATAATTATAATTATAATTTTCAGTTCACCTAGAGAAAATCTTAAACATTTACTGCCTAGAAAGGATTTCTGCAGAGTGTAAATTTATTTACAGGGTTGGGAGGAGGAGATTGATAAAGGAAGGAAGTTAAAACTACTCCCAAAAAGCAAGTGCTATGAGTGCGAGTTTACAAAGAGATAGATAATAAATGTATCGGACAGAAATCAATATGAAAAACATCCACACTGTAGGGAAAAACAATCCGGGAGCAAATAGATACTTATAGTAGAGTCTTCAGCAGCATCAGCCAGCTTCCTGTTTCTAAGTACTGGGGTTTTCTCTTTCCTGAACATATCTACCTGATTGTTGTTCTGGTATAGTACAATAGCCTAGAATTTGAACTATCACTACATGGTTTTAAACCTGTGATAATAACTATGCAATTCATTAAATATAAAAAAAATTTGCTGAGCACAATTATGTGATAGTATTACACTGAGCTTTGGGGACAAGGAGTGAATAAATAAATTTCATGAATTTTATAGTCTAGTTAGCATGAAAAATAAAACAAAATCATTACATAAAATGTATAGTTTCAAATTGATATTAGCAAGATGAATAGGGGTCTATTAGATGAGAAAGAAAAAAAGGGTAAGCTTTAAGTTTGACATAAAAGGAGATAGCCCTAAGGAAGACAGAACAAACAAAGCAACACACACACAAAAACCAACCCAACCAAACAAAAAAAATCCCCAAATTCCCAAGGTTCAAAGTGACTTAAATGGCATAAGCAGGCCAGATCCAAAATATTTACGGACTGAAACAGAACTGAATTGAAAATCATAGCACCATCATGATTACCAAAAAATATGATTATCTTACTATCTACTTATCACCTTAATAGCCTTGAGGCAACACCTCACATAGACAGGGATTAGGTTGCAACTTCTGTAAAATCTTTCTTGAGAAGTACTTGAGAAAAACACACATTTAGTTTTTAAATATTTTTAATATCTAACTTTGCATAATGCTTTATGTTGAATGCTTCATATATGCCTATGACTCATGAATGAAAATACTATAAGCTATAAAATGAGAAGATGCCCACCCCCATTTGACAGACTGCACCTGCTACCCAGTCTTTAGCTCTTTTCTCTTCCTGCTCAGCGTTCTGTTTGGAGACATTTGTGATTGATGCAGACCCTGTGTTCTCAATCTGATGCAAAAAGCATGACATTTCATGGCAAGGATTTCACATTTTATTTAACCAGTACCCTGCATTTAGGCTGTTTTTAGTCATTCTCACTTTTATAGGCATATTATGGAGGTAGAATTGGTGAAAACAAAACAAAAAGGTAAATGCATTGGCAATTTTGATAAATGTTGCTAAATTTCCCTTTGTAGCAATTTTCTCCACCATTAGCAACAGAAGAGAAGACCACACTTAGCTAACATTACAACCAGAATCAGGGACTTCTGACAATCTGATAGGTAGAAAAAGATATCTCAATATGCTTTTATTTTACAAATCTCTTAATATAAATGTCATATTAATTTGGTGTATATTACCACCAAATTGGAAATTGCTTTATTTTTTTCTCAAATATTAATTTGATAGTTATCATGAAGACAAAAATAGAGTATGTTTCCTGCAGCCATATGAACATGGTAAAACTTATTGCTGAAAAACAAACAGAAAGCCTAGCACTACATTGCTCAACCTTAACAGTGGCTTGGTGTGATGGACCTGTGGTTTGCCCAATCCTCTCCCTTTTTATGAGCATAAATTTGGGGTGGAAGTAACCTTATCTTCTGTTCCAGGTGGATCCCAGCTTGGCACATCCACTGACACAATCCTGTCTTCCTTGCCCTAGGAATCAGTTCGGGGGGGTGGGTAGCTATGGCAGCTGGGAACTGGCCTTCCCCAGAAATGGCAATGGTTTTGGAGTTGTCAATCTGCACAAATTTTCAGAATTCAGGCTCATTATTGAGGGACTAACTTTCTCTTCCCCCTTCATGTGAATGAGGAAGCATCCGCTTTGACTATGATGGCACTGACCTTGAGAAGCCAACCCAAGGACTACAAAGACATGGGGTCAGAGTGCCTGAAGCCTGAATGAACTCTGGGCCTTTCCGTTTCATAACAATAACTCCCGCTTCTGTGTTTAAACCACTTTGAATTAGAATTTCTATTATTTCACTGAAAGCATCTGAAAATACCATCATGAACTCACCCAAAATACTATTATTTCCCTGATTCAGTTAATCTTTTCTGTGGCATTGGGAATCGAACCCTGGGCTTTGAGCATGCTAAGCGGATGCTCCATCACTGAACTACACTCCCAAACCCTAAGACAATTAAGTTTAACCTACATTTATTGTAATAAATAAATATTGTAATAAAAATATTGTAAATAAGCAATACTTATTACTATGCTAAACTACGGAACATAGTTTATTTTTTTCTAATTTTAAGAGTTCTTGTTTATAGATTACTTTTCTCATAACCTTCAGAAAGATTGGTTAGGGATTTCCAAGATGGTGGCTAGAGGGAGGAAGCAGAAAGCGAGCCTCCTATAGTGAAATCTTGGAGAGATGCTGGAGACACACTTTGCAGGCATAATCACTGAGAAAAGGCATAACTTTGACCCCTCCACATCTCCTGTTGGCGCAGAGAATCTCCACTTCACGTTAAACGGAGAAACAAGGAGGGCCCCCAGGCCGCCAGTCGCCGGCGCCCAGACGGCTTGGGAAGACGTGGACCAGGTGAGCTTCACAGTACTGCAGTACTCCCACAGACAAGCCTGGTCCAGAGCAGCATAGCCCCCTGGACAGACTGACCTCCACCCGGGGAAAAAAAAAGAGAAACTGAGTAATAAGCAATAAGAACAGTTAAGACACGCAGGAAAGAGGGTGGGGTGCCCTGAGTGCTGAAGATTGGGGGAAGGGAATCCTTCCCGGGACTGTAAATAAACAAGCTGGGCAGGCCGGAGAGGCTGTGGCGGGAGCCGGGGCGCGCCCAGCAACCAGGAGAGGGAAAGCTTGTGAGAGGAGGGAAGACCCACTTCCCACGTGAACTGTAAACAAACATGGTGGCCAGCAGGAGCAGCAGCACCGCCCAATAATCAGGAGCAGGAAAGCTTGTGAAAGAGGAAGTGGGAGGAAAACTCCACAGGAGAGAGGGGAAGACTCACCTCCCACATGAACTGTAAATAAACACACAGGCCTGAGAACGCGGGTGCAGTGTCACCTTTCCCAGTGCTTGGAAAGGGGAAAGCCTGTAGCAGAGGCTCCTGCACAGGAGAACTCTGAACAAACAAAGCCTGCGGGGCCAGGTGAGTGCTAAGCTCACCCCAGAGATCTGCATAAATAACGCCTCCAGCAACAGCAGGCTGACAGCAGCGGGCAGGCAAGCCACAGCCGCAGATACCATTCTCAGAACTGTCTCCAGACTCTTTTTTTTTTTCTTTTTTCTTTGTCTCCCTACCTTTGATGAGAGAACAACTGAATTACACCTGCAAGCTGAAAAACTTACTGAAACTGTATTGCATTTCAACTTGGGACACTTGGTGGGGTTTTTTTTGTGCGTGTGTGTGTGTAGTTTTGTTCTTCTTTATGCATCCCCTTTGATGAGACAACTACAGAATATCTGAGGAACCATCTCCAGGATTGGAGATTGAGACTTCACTGCATTTGAACTTGGAGGTTTTTTGGTTTTTTAAAATTTTCTATTTTTTCATTTTATTTTAATACATTTTTATAAAAAGATTTTTCTTTCATTTACTTATTTTTTATTTTTATTCTTACCTTTATTTTTTTTATTTTTGATTTTCAATCCTCTCTCTGTCTCTCTAATGTCTGTTCAGCTTACTGTCGATTAGTACACTAAAGCTCCCTGTTTACACCTTTGAAATCTTCTTGTCTGACACCTTCTTCTGTTTTCTCCCTCCAGTCTGTGTATTTGTTTTTCCCATTTCTTTAACTTCTTCCTTTCCATCTCACCTCACCCTTCCATTCTAAATATTACCATAGTTATTATTACAAGCTAGAAAATACTTAATTGCACACAGTACAGGGACAGTAACAACACCAAAGACAATGACGGGAAGACAGAAAAAACAGGGAAACCAGTTTCCCCACAGCAAAAAATTAGTACAGGAACCAGAGGGGAATGAAGAAAACAGGTACTCAGATCCAGACTCCAACAAAATGAAGATAAACTATGCCATTACTACAGGTACTCAATGAGAATTTTATAGAGATGGTATAGAAACCAAAAAAACCATACAAAGAATTAATGAAACAAAAAGTTGGTTCTTTGAAAAAATTAACAAGATCAATAGACCCCTGGCAAACCTGACTAAAATGAGGAGAGAAAAAAACCCAAATTAGTAGAATCAGGAATGTAAAAGGGGAAATAACAACAAACACCATGGAAGTCCAGGAAATCATCAGAGACTACTTTGAGAACTTATATTCAAATAAATTTGAAAATCTTAAAGAAATGGACAGATTTCTAGATACATATGACCATCCAAAACTGAACCAAGAGGAAATTAATCACCTGAATAGATCTATAACACAAAATGAAATTGAAGCAGCAATCAAGAGTCTCCCCAAAAAGAAAAGTCCAGGACCTGATGGATTCTCTGCTGAATTCTATCAGACCTTTAAAGAAGAACTGAAACCAACCCTCCTTAAACTGTTCCACGAAGTAGAAAGGGAAGGAAAACTGCCTAACACATTTTATGAAGCCAGTATTACACTTATCCCAAAACCAGGCAAAGACACCTCCAAAAAGGAGAACTATAGGCCAATCTCCTTAATGAACATTGACGCAAAAATCCTCAACAAAATAATGGCAAACCGAATTCAACAACACATCAAAAAGATTATTCACCACGACCAAGTAGGCTTCATCCCAGGGATGCAGGGGTGGTTCAACATATGAAAATCAATAAACGTAAAAAACCACATTAACAGAAGCAAAGACAAAAACCACTTGATCATCTCAATAGATGCTGAAAAAGCCTTTGATAAGATCCAACACCATTTCATGATAAAAGCTCTAAGAAAACTAGGAATAGAAGGAAAGTACCTCAACATTATAAAAGCTATATATGACAAACCTACAGCCAGCATTATACTTAATGGAGAAAAACTGAAACCATTCCCTCTAAAATCAGGAACCAGACAAGGATGCCCACTATCTCCACTCCTATTCAACATAGTACTGAAATTCCTAGCCAGAGCAATTAGGCAAAAAGAAGGAATGAAAGGAATACAAATAGGTAAAGAAACTGTCAAAATATCCCTATTTGCAGATGACATGATCCTATACCTTAAAGACCCAAAAAACTCTACTCAGAAGCTTCTAGACATCATCAATAGCTATAGCAAGGTAGCAGGATATAAAATCAACATAGAAAAATCATTAGCATTTCTATACACTAATAATGAGCAAACTGAAAGAGAATACATTCCATTTACAATAGCCTCAAAAAAAAATCAAATACCTAGGTGTAAACTTAAGAAAAGATGTGAAAGACCTCTACAAGGAAAACTATACACTTCTGAAGAAAGAGATTGATGAAAACTATAGAAAGTGGAGAGATCTCCCACGCTCATGGATTGGTAGACTCAACATAGTAAAAATGTCGATACTCCCAAAAGTAATCTACATGTTTAATGCAATTCCCACCAAAATTCCAATGACATTCATTATAGAGATTGAAAAATCTTTCTCAACGAAACCCCAGCAGCACAGCAACTAAGAGATAGCATAGATAAATGGGACCTCATAAAGCTAAAAAGCTTCTGTTCATCAAAAGAAATGGTCTCTAAACTGAAGAGAACACCCACAGAGTGGGAGAAAATATTTGCCAGCTACACATCAAAGGACTGATAACCAGAATATATAGGGAACTTAAAAAACTAAATTCTCCCAAAACTAATGAACCAATAAAGAAATGGGCAAGTGAACTAAACTAAACAGAACTTTCTCAAAAGAAATTCAAATGGCCAAAAAACACATGAAAAAATGCTCACCATCTCTAGCAATAAAGGAAATGCAAATTAAAACCACGCTAAGATTCCACCTCACCCCTGTTAGAATAGCCATCATTAGCAACACCACCACCAACAGGTGTTGGCGAGGATTCGGGGAAAAAGGAACCCTCTAACACTGTTGGTGGGAATGGAAACTAGTATAACCACTCTGGAAAAAAATTTGGAGGCTACTTAAAAAGCTAGACATTGATCTACCATTTGATCCAGCAATACCACTCTTGGGGATATACCCAAAAGACTGTGACACAGGTTACTCCAGAGGCACCTGCACACCCATGTTTATTGTGGCACTATTCACAATAGCCAAGTTATGGAAACAGCGAAGATGCCCCACCACTGACGAATGGATTAAGAAAATGTGGTATTTATACACAATGGAATTTTATGCAGCCATGAAGAAGAACGAAATGTTATATCATTCACTGGTAAATGGATGGAATTGGAGAACATCATTCTGAGTGAGGTTAGCCTGGCCCAAAAGACCAAAAATCATATGTTCTCCCTCATATGTGGACATTAGATCAAGGGCAAACACAACAATGGGATTGGACTTTGAGCACATGATAAAAGTGAGAGCACACAAGGGAGGGGTGAGGATAGGAAAGACACCAAAAAAAATTAGCTAGCATTTGTTGCCCTTAACGCAGAGAAACTAAAGCAGATACCTTAAAAGCAACTGAGGCCAATAGGAAAAGGGGACCAGGAACTAGAGAAAAGGTTAGATCAAAAAGAATTAACCTAGAAGGTAACACACACGCACAGGAAATCAATGTGAGTCACCTCCCTGTATAGCTATCCTTATCTCAACCAGCAAAAACCCTTGTTTCTTCCTATTGTTGCTTATACTCTCTCTACAACAAAATTAGAAATAAGGGCAAAATAGTTTCTGCTGGGTATTGAGGGGGGGGAGAGGGAGGGGGCGGAGTGGGTGGTAAGGGAGGGGGTGGGGGCAGGGGGGAGAAATGACCCAAGCCTTGTATGCACATATGAATAAAAAAAAAAAAAGATTGGTTATAGTTTTCAATAATCATTTCTCTTTCTGAAATGAGTGTTGCTCATTTCAGAGTGGTCAGTAATGAGACTGTACTCATCACAAATACAGCGGGTCTCACATGTGGGACCCCTAGTGCGTGGGCTCAACAGTCGGTACCCTGGGAGCCAGTGAGTGGCCATTATCTTAGAGTCTTTGGAGGGAACCCAAACTTTGGAATGAGAATCATACATAAAACTAAGATGCTTATTTAAGAACGGCTTTACAAATAAATTTTGCATTACATGTTCCATGTATTGCCTTGCTTCATCAAAAATGTCACAGAGGCTGGCCAGGTACTATAGTGCATGCCTGTAATCCTAGGTATTTGGGAGGTAGAGATCAGGAGGATCACAGCTCAAGGCAAGCCTGGCAAAAAGTTATCAAGCACCCATCTCAACCAGTCAGGCAGTGGTGCATGCTTGTCATCCTAGCTACATGGGAAGCATAGGTAAGAGGATTGCAGTTTGAGACCAGTCTAGGCAAAAACTATGAGACCCTATCAGAAAAATAGCTAAAACAGAAAGGGCTGAGGGTGTGGCTGAAATGGTACAATGCCTGCCTAGCAAGTGGAAGGCTCTGAGTTCAAATCCCAATTACCGCCAGCTTTATACATCTTGATACGAGGTGTGTCTCCATCTGGGTCCCATACTACGCTCTCATACTGCTTTGTATTGCCCCTTTGCGTATCTTCTAGCAGTCTAGGTCTGAGTGGGCCTTCCTATTTTCTCCTACTAGAGAGCATTCAATATTCTGGTTGGTAGTGTCCCCGTGTTCACATTGAGAGAACTGATGACCGCATGGGTGCTCCAGTGGAGGAGATTGATTGTGAAGTCAGTCATTTTCTCTTTGTGCACTTTCTGAGTCAAGCTGCTACCCAGACCAGTCATCTGTGGGTGTGCCCACTGCTTCCCAGTGGCCAGTGAGCCCACCTCTCAGACCCATTTCCTCATTGTTCCAGTGGTTTCATTCAGCGTAAGGCAAGCTTCTCTTTTTTCCTTTTTTGGAAGAAAATGTTTTGCCTTTCCCAAGGGTATTTCACAGTCTAAAAATAATTCTTCAGAGCAATTTTCCAATCAGGAATGTGTCTCTGCGTATGTGTGGTGGAGGGGCAGTATGGACATGAAAGTGAGTATTTCTGGAATCCTACCACTTATCAATCACTTAGCTTCACTGCCTCTCTGGTCTCTGTGTTTCCTCTTCTTCATATGGTGTGTTAGTTTTCTAGGGCTTCCATAAAATTTACCTCCAATGGGGGAGTTTAAAACAACAGAAATTTTATTTGTTCACAATTCTGGAGATGAGTCAAGATGGTGTCAGGTCTGTGCTCCCTCTGAGCCTCAGAGAAGGAAATATCTTTGTTTCTTCCAACTTCTAGGAACCCCATGTGTCCCTTGACTGTGACAGGATCACTCTCCCTGCTTCCATCACTGCTTGTTTTCCCCCTGTGTCTCTTTGTCTCTTAAAAGGAAGCTGGTCATTTATCTTAAAAGCCCAAACTACTGTAGATAGTACAAACAGTAGTGGATAGCCCATATAGTGTACAGTTCATGGTCATTATCCATTTAATGCAAACATTCAAAGAGTCTAAATTTAAATCTTTGCTATTAGAATATTTTCAATAAACTCAAAACCTCTCTTCTGCTCTTGGGTATCAGTTTTTATCACAACTGTAATAATGTATGGTGGGAGTCCCAGATGGAGACAATTGTTTGGGTACCTCCTCTACCTAGAGAGGTGCCAAATTTCATCACTTATCTACTGATTCAGTTTTTCCACTGCACCCAACATTCCCCAGGGGTCATGTGCATGCTTTGTAATCACCAGGGAGTCTCAAAGGACAATATTTTGTGGCTACTAGAAGGCTCAGACAATGTCAATATGGCAGTCAAGTGGGCAGGGGTGAGCTTGGGAAGGCACCTTAACAAAGTATGTGGAATACAAACCTTGGTCATTACCTTCATCAACCACAGGGTTATGAAGGTTGATTTTTGTTAAGTCTCCACTGCCATCATTTGAAATAACTATCCCTATTGTCAGAACGAAAAGAGAAATCAAGTCACAGAGAAATATTTACATAATTCAGCAAACTAATGCTTGATTTGAGTGACTACATATTTTTTTCACGTCGTTACTGCACATAATCTTTTAAGGGAAAGATTAATAGAGATGTTTAAAACTGATTTTCTGCATCATATTTAATTTGTTGTGTTTGTTGCATGACAAGAAAAGTTGAGGTAGACTTATTTTGCAGACTTAAAAGTCATTTGTCTGCATTCAGATTCTATTTTATAAGTGAGAAATAAAATGAGGACTATCAGACACTGGGGAGTCTTTTAATAATCTATCTGACAATCAGTACTTGTGCTTAGTAGTGTGTTTACATATGTGTTCAAGTTCATAAAAATAGTGTACAACTTAGGCTCTGCTCCTAATTCGCCCACTCTTCTAATATAGCTAAATTCCGAGAATTTTGCTTTTGTATCCATAGTTCCAGTCTTATTCCTCTTTCTACCCAGAGTATTGAAACGCAAGTAAAGACAGCTATCTCTGTCTTGCTGATGAGCAGAATAGCAAGGTCAAAGTTGCTCTTGGGGTCTAATCTATTTGCTCCTTTAGATTTTTTGCCTTATCAATGTGGTAAAGAAGTGATGATGGATGGAAGATTATATTTGGCACATAAGTTAGTAGGGGCTATACACTGTTAGAGATGGAAGAGACATGAGTGACAACACCCAGACAAAGGAAGCCCACAGTGGTGAAGTGGCCTTTCCCAGCTGAGCGTAGGAAATTCAAGTCTTCTGGCTCCTGGCCCAGTCTTAGCTACCAACATCAATGTGAAGTGTGGTGATAGAGTTTGATGGAAAAGCAGCCCATGTGTTGGGCATGTATCTCTCTTTGCTGATATGTATACATTGTAAAGAAACAGACTCTGGAGATGCTACAAATAATATTTGCAAGCATTTTACATCCAATGGCTATTTGGTCTGCACTTGTAATGTTGAACTCAGAGTAAGCTGAGGTCCTGAGTTAGATTCTATATGTTTTCCCTATGTCCTCCACACTCCAGAAGCTTCTCACACAATGTCTGGGAACACTGTTTGTTGAAATCAGTTGGGAGCTTTGTGAATCTTTTAATCAATCCCATGGAGCATGTGATCATAAGGACACCATTTACATTATTGTGTTATTCTATACAAAAAGCATTAAAATGGGCAATCTAGAGTTAAGTAAACAGCTTGTTAAATGGGTGCCATAGATATAAAATTCAGTGGCACTACAGATCACTGAATAATGTTGTTTATAATAAAAGTGATATAATTTTGATTAACAAGAATAAAAAGCAAGCGATATCGCCAAATCCACCTCTTATGGAATGCCTGCTTGTGCTGTGCACAGTGCCACGTGTTTCACTCCTCATCACCCACAGGTAACAGAAGCTATTACTGTTATTGCCATTATAACAGTAAATGTTGCTGTTTTCTACAGGGGAAAAAAAAATCAGTTTGTAAATATTTTCAACGCAATTCTCCATGTTCCCACTAGATGGCACTATTATACCTGTCGTTAATACATTTTAAATCAGTATGTGGGCGGAGTGCACTCAATTCACAAGTTGAAACAAATTCTGTCTGTGTAATACCTGGGAACATGGAATCAAATTAGCTATTTCCATCTCAAAGTATTAAAATTACATTGTATTTATTAAAAAATAAACAAACTAACTAAAAACCTTTAAATAATGAAGGCTGGATGATAGCAGAAAAAGGAAGAAATTCACCCTGCTATGTTTTGGATGAATATCCTGCAAAAAACCCCATGGAAAGGCTTGGCTTAGGGTGCCTGCATCAGGAGGTGCTGTGGACCTTTAAGAGGTAGCCTGGTGGAAGGTGCGTAAGTCATGTGGGTGTTCCCTCCAAGAGGATTGTGGGACCCTAGCCCCTTGGTCTCTCTCTGCTTCCTGACTGTAGATGTGACATTTTGCATCCACACACAGTCCCATCACGATATGCCATCATCCACTTCCCTCACCTGAACTGAACCCATGTAGGCACCATGCCTGTGAGCCTCCAAAACTTCAGTTAAATAAACCTCTTTTCTTAACAAGTAGCACATCTCATACATTTTGTTATAATAACACTGACTAATATACAAACCCCCCCACACACACAAACACGTTCAGCTGTGGGAGTGGATATGGATACATGGGTCAGGTCCTTCACAGAGGCTGTCCCACTAGCTGTGTGTTTCCTTGGACCCATACTTGCTGAGCCCACCTCAGCCACACTCCAACCATGGGATCCACAGGAGCAAAGCCATGTTTTGTGGGACTAAAGCTTTCAGTGTTACCATGATGTAGAAAGTCTCCTGGTGACAGACTTTCAATCAGAATGTGGTTTTTCTTTTCCCTTGAATAGAGGTAGCCTGAGGTGTGAGTCTTCCCCAAGTTGTGCAGTCTCCTCAGTGAGTCAGCCTATTAGAAACTCACTAGTTTTCAAATCAGAAAACTAGTGACAGTAGAGGTCTGGGAAAGGGGGTGTAGATGCGACTCTTGAAATCTTTGTGCCCACCAGAGGGCACAGTGATGCTGTAAATAGGACATACAGACTCTAGCCTTTGAGTGGAGGCTTTGTGTCCATCATCCCTCTTCTCAGTCCCACTTACCCCTTCAACTTGGAGCCCTGAGGTTTCCATAAGGTACAGGAGTAAAATCTCAGACAAAGTAAAATTATGTCAAAATTGTAATTTACTCTTATTAACCAGACATAGTTTGATGTGTGATATCAAGCTGTGTAGAGCTCCTGAAAAGGTACACAGAGAGTCAATTTATGTCCAGCTCCAAACCCATTCAGATACCAGTACCACGAAGGGCCACCTGAGCAGCACAGGAAGGCCTGAAATGGCCATCACACCAGTAATCTAAAGTCATTCCCCATGTAATTAAAAGCCAAGCTCTTTCAGAAAGTGGGCCTGGGTGCTACCCTTTACTAAGGGATGACTGTTGGGATGGCATTTATGTGAATACCATATACTTGGGAGAAAAAAAATCAGGCCTTAAGAAGTCAGATTCTAGGCACAGTTGCTATTAGAAAATACACAAAAGTATTTTGGAATGAATTTCAGGTCAAGAACTCCTTTTAAAATATATCCCAAGTAACGATTGTGACAAAAAGCACAGGACTCAAAGATCTAAACTATTCAATTATCAGAGACAAATTAGTGAAATTAACAGTCTTACCTATTATTCAGTTCATCCAAGAGTAATTATTACAATAGATTTTGAGTCCTGTAGCTGACATATTTTATTGCTGAGGGTACGAAAAAATTATAACACAATTGATAATTTTGTAAATGAGAGATGTTAGCTGCTGTCTTACTAGGAGAACCTACTGAAAATTTTATTGTATTTTAGATGACTTTAGTTTTTCTTTAAAGAACTATAAGTGAATATAAAATGTAAACAACTTATTATTAGTCACTATCATAAAAACCCTTTAAAGACTTCATGTCAATGCTGTATATCTAAAAAGTAGTTATCTTACTACAAATGGTTGAAGTGGTATAAAATTTCTGTTAAATATTTTAAGTGTTTAACTTCCGAAAAGCTTTCTTTTTGTTGTTTATTTGGTTTGGTTTTTTTGGTACTGGGGTTTGAACCCAGAGTCATGTACTTGCTAGGCAGGTGCTGTACCACTTGGAGCCGTGCCCTGGCCCCTGAGAAATTTTTGCTTCTTACAATGGACATGTTTGGCTACTGCTTAGACTAAAATTGCCAAAAACGGTTATTAACGGTCTCTAAATGCTTAGGAATTGTATGAATACAAATCCAAGATATCTTTCTTGAAAAAAGTGTTTTTTAAAAATCAACGAGCACAGATATGAATAAAAATCTCCCATGTTCCCAATGTGCTACTTGATTCTTTCTGGTCATTTCTATATGTATAGAGTGTAATGAAGACAGCTTAAAGAGAAACTTTATTTGAATACAGATAGGAAAAGCCAGCTTAGAATACAAACAACAGAAATCAGATTTAGATTCAAAATGAAGTAAATCATACAGAATATGAATGGATCTGTGCTGATTTTACCTCTCAGTACACGCCAGGTTCTTTTGGTAAGTAATCTATAAAATTGAAGTGGTGGCAGCTATTGTTAACTCCCTATGTAGAAGATGTGTTTGTGACAGTAGAAGCCAACTATTTTAGCAAGCATGTACATAAACAGTCCAGTGACTTACTCTTGTAGCTTTTGAGTGGTGAAGGTAACCAGAATATCTGTTCCCAAAGTGCTGAAGACTGTTCAGCTGAAGACAGTTAAAGCAGGAAACCCCTCTGCCTTTCCCTCTGCTTCACTGATGGCAGAACAAAGACCCACACAGAGGAACACTCTTTCCACCCACTTCAGCCTCACCCCTTTTAAGGAGGATGCAAATCCTCCTTACCTGACAACTAGAGGAATGGAGAGCTGACTTCACTACCTACATTTCCTGGCCTCTAACGCCTGAAACTTCTTGCTCCTTTGTCTTGTCACTGTCAGATTTATTATTCTTTATTAAAATACTATTTAAACCAGGATCCTGAGCCACTGAATGGAGGGAGGAGAGTAACTCTTCTCTGCTGTGATGTGATTGCTTGTGTTTTTCTCTTGTTAATCTTCCCCTTGCTAACAGAAGTCTGTCCCAGCCAAGAACGTCTAAGGGTTGAGAAAATCTTTTCTTTCCTTCAGGGCCCTGTGCTGTGCCCTCAGCATCCTGTCCTGCACCTGGTTCTGGTTAGCTGAGAGGGATGCACAGTATTCTGATAGAAGGGCCAGTTGCCTTGACTTAGGGTTCAGCAGACAAAGTCAAGGCCTATGGGGCTCTTGCCATAGAACTTAAGGCCAGCACTGAGGGTGCAGCTTCCTTATGCTTTGCTTATGTGAGCATGGGGTGGGGAGGTCTGTGCAAGTGTTTCTAGCTAGCCCTCCCCATCCTAAACACCACAGTTGTGTTAACCTTGCTAGCACGTTCTCTGGCATAGGTTTTGATAGCATCATTTGAAATGTGAGGTGACCACTTGTGGATTATTGATCAGGGTGAACCACATGTCAACTAACCTCCCTCGGTTACAGTTAGAGCACACTGCTGCACACATACAGCAGTGTTTTCACCAGTCTCCTCACTTTCCTTCTTCCTTCCCTTCATCTAACTTCAACACAGAAGCCCAAGAGACCAAGTTAAACCGAAGTCTAATCCTGCCATTCTTTCTCTCAGAAGCCTCTGTGACTCTCCATCATACTCAGAGCAAAAGCTAACATCCTTCTAATGAACTATGAGGCTCTGCAGGATACATGCATAGCATCATAGACTAGGTACATCATCAGTATTTTTGCAGGAATAAAAGAACCAATAAGGGCCAGGCATGGTGGCTCATACCTGTAATCCCTGGTACTCAGGAGACACAGATATAGAAGAGCAAGGTTCAAGGTCAGTCAGGGGAAAAAGTTAGTGAGACACCCCCCCCATCTCAACAAGCAAGCCAGGGTATGGTGCTTCATTTTTTTAATCTTGGCTAGGTTGGCATAGGTTGGAGGATCGAGGTCTGCAGTCAGCTCCAGCAAAACTACAGCACCCTACCTGAAAACTTACTAAAGCAAAGGCTGGAGGTATAGTTCAAGTGGAAGAGTGCCTGCCTAGAAAGCATGAGGTCCTCAGTTCAAGTCCCAGTACTGCCCCCCAAAAAAGAACAATGAATACTGAAATAGTCTTAAATTACTATACGAGCAACATAATAGGTTTCAAATGAGTTCTATTTCAAATCAGTTTTTCAATTTAATATTCTTAATTGTCCAGCTGTTGTGCATTTGCAGAATGAAAAGGTGCTCCACGCCCTCAAGGAGCTCTTAAGGTTAAAGACAATTCAAATCCAGAAGAAGCTTGTTTATTTAGAATTTAATTTTTACTTCCATTGCACCCTACAGAGAAACTTCAAAGCATCCTGCTGGCAAATAGTTAGATGTTGACTTTTCATTAGCATTCAAGTCACTGCTTTATTTGTTATGTCACCAAAGATAACCAGTACATGCTTCCTTTAATCCTCCAATTTTTTTTCTGAGTTTTAATGTAATACTGCCCTGCAAGTACTCTTAAGAAGTAAAAAGTCATACTGAGTTTTCTAGTTCTCAAGGTTACCAAAATGAAATTGATGCCATGAACGATATTTTACTAAGTAGATGAAATCCTTTAAAATTTCTTACTTTTAAGAATGTTTTCCCATTGAGAAGATGCTTTCTAGCCTGAGGAACCAGATTACGCTGCTCTCTATAGGTGCTGGCACATTGCACAGAAGGGGTGTGTGGGGGTGGTGTGGGCAGAGGTGGTAGGACGAATAATGGCCTCTCTTTTGCCTCCAGATAATCCTCAGTCCCTGAAAATGTCTTACCTTACATAAAAGAAGGACTTGTCTAATGTGTTTAACAATCTCAAAAAAGGAAGAGCATCTGGATTATCCAACTGGGCACAATGTCATTTGGCGTCTTAGGGTTTGAACTCAGGGCCTTGTGTTTTACCAGTTAAGCCATTTTTACTTTAGTTATTTTTGAATTGGGACTCCTGTTTTCCCCTGGGCCACCCTGGACCTCCATCCTCCTTTACACCTCCCACACAGCTAAGATCACAGGTGCTTGCTATAGCACTCAGCTGATTGGTTGAAGTGGAGGTCTTGCTAACGTTTGGCCCAGTCTGTCCTCGAACTATGATCCTCCCTTTCTCTGCCTTTCATATAGTTGGGATTATAGGTATAAACTACTATGCCTGGCTCATTAGGGTCTTTTGAAGAGAGAGGCAGGAGGATCAGAGTGAATAGTAGAAGTTGTGACCACAAAACAAGGAAAGGACTATGAGCCAAGGATAATAGGCAGTCTTTAGACTCCCAAAAACACAAGGAAATAGCCTCCAAAAGGAAAACACCCAGTAAGATTGAACTTGGATTTTGAACTCCAAATCTGAAAGATATATTCTTGTGGCTTTCAGTCACTACATTCTTGGTTATTTGTTTCAGAATCCATAGAAAATGAAAGCAAATATCTTTAAGAACTCCCCTCTCCATGGACATGAACATTTTATTCCATGAAACAAAAGCATACATGGATATACTTTTTGAAAATGTGTTGTTGAGAGGACAGAAAAGATCTGTGGCTGCCAACAGACTTCCCGAACACAAACTGTCTTGATGACTATCTGTGTGAGGAGATTTTCCTTAAGTGCCCCAAGACGAATGATTTTGCCATAATAATTTGAAGCTGCACGTCTGCGTGAGGCAGATTGTGGGAGAAAAGGCAGAGGCTAAAGGGTAAAGAAGTCCCCATCCCCCATCTCACCCGGGAGCTGATGACAGAGGAGTCTGGCCACATCTGAGTCCATTGTCCTTCCCACATAGAAACTCATGTGTGTCCTTAATGTATAGCTGATCTTCTTTGAGGAAAAATAAGGCCGGGAGTATGACACAAAGCTATGTAGACTTGGCTTTGCTCTCTCCCAGTTTACCATATTCATAACTGTGTAGTTTTGAGGAAAGTTAATTCTTTCAAATACAGAAACATTGGTAAACTTGTAGTAAAACAACACCTATCTGCAGATTTACCCCCTACAGAGCAAGGAAACCCTGGCTGAGATGTACTATGCCTGGATGGTCACTTCACTTCTGATATTTTTTGTATTCTTGGTAAAATAAAATGCAATCTTCAATTCAATTTCTTCCAATGAGGAACCCTGGAATTGTTTTCACATCAAGTTGGTCAGCCAGGTCTTTCCTTCCAACTTAATACCCCTGCTCATGTCCACTTCTTTTCACCTTTGCTGCTGACAGCACCAAGCCACCATCACCTCTCCTAACAAGTATCACTGCCAACATTTTTTGCTTCCTTAATCATTTTCTGCAAGTCAGCCAAACTTTAATACAGAAACCATTCCTACCCAGATCCTTGTAGAACTTTGATTTTGTCTAATTTCAAATTCCTTACCCTAAGATTGTTAAGGGCCTGAGTTTTCCGGTCCCTATATTTTTCTCTTACCTCATCAATAATCACACTCCCAGAACTGCTATGTAGCAAGACCCTGTCTCAAAAATCGTCAGCATCACCATCATACTCCTGCCTAACTCACCATTCTTCACTAAATGCCCATATCCACCCACACTTCTGATGTTGAATCTTACTCCCCAAGGTGAGGGTAATAAGAGGTGGGACTTTTTGGAGGTGATTAGGTCCCAAGGGGATTGTAAAAGAGAACACAGGGAGTAGCATTTCCATCCACCATGGAAGATAGTGAGAAGGTGCTATCTATGAGAACGAGGGCCCTCTTCAAAATCTACTAATGCCTTGATTTGGACACCACAGCCTCCAGAACTGTTTTGTTTATAAACCATCCAGTTTATGGTATTTTGTGATAGCAATCTGAACAGACTAAGACATTCACCACTTCACTTTTCTTAGTCACTTTTTGCTTTTTTCTCTCTCTGGAAGGTACTATCTTCAGCTCTTCACTTTGTGGGTGTCTCTCTCTCTTTAGGTCTCAGTTCAGAGAAGGTTTTCTCATTCACACTAAGGAAATTAGATCCTTCCCTAGTCTGTCACTTGCACTATACCCTTTTTATATCCTCATTGAAATTTAAATTGTTTAATTTTTTGCCTATTTTCTCCCTGTCATCCTATCCAAATAGAAGTCCTACCAGCTTCTAGAACACAGTTGACTTTCATTAACTATTTGTAGAGTGAATGAATATGTGAATAGGAAAATGAGGCAGCCAGCAGAAAACGCACTGATTCTCTCTGGATATCACAAGCATCTATTTATAAAACCAAAGCAACAGAACATTTTAATTCACAATGTTTTACTATACTTGTTACTGAAAATTCAACTTTCTGTATAATTTTCCCCCCAAAATTACTTGCCTTGAAAGGTCTGTTCCCAGAGCAGTCATCTGTCATAAATGAAAGCAATTATGTTAATTTGCAAAAAAAAATTGATGGATACATTCTTCAGTTCTCCAAAGAGATTCTATTAAAGGCCAATCAACCTTTGTGACTTAGTTAGTTCTCTGGAAAGTTGCTGTGTAAAGCTTGAGGGAGGTCTGAAATATTCTTTGAAACAAAGTAGAACGGGCCAAGTTGCAATGATAGCCTACCCTGTACTTAGTCCCCCAAATAATCACTGGAGCTCCAGAGAGAGATTTCAATCCATTTGGAAGTCTGTTAGATCTCCCAGATCCTTTTAGTGCTCAGTCATCTTCTGTAAAGGGAGAAAAAAGGGTGGGGCTGGCGATTCTCCACCTGGATATTAACAAAATGACTGTAGAAAAGCAGACAATCATATATGAAGGCATCAACACCTTTCATTGTCATGATAGGCTTCGTTTAATGAGTGACACAATGAGCTGAGGCTCTTATAAGGCTTTCACTTCCTTGCAGCACTCCCAAGAATTCATAGTGATAAAAATTACTGAAAGAATTAAAAGCTGAGATAGAAATATTTCCCACACATACAGGCCAGGGTAGCTCATGTCTGTAATCCTAGCTACTTGGGAGGCCAAGGTAGAAGGGTCCCAGTCTGAGGCCAGCCTAGGAAAAAGCACAAGACCTATCAAAAACAAACTAAAGGAAAAAGGGTTGGAGGTATGGTTTGAGTGATAGAACTCTTGCTTACCAAGTGTAAGGCTTTGAATTCAAACCCCAGTACTACACACACACACACACACACACACACACACACACAAAACTGTCCCATACAGAAGGATTCTGCATGCATTATGAAGATTAATTCTTTTCTCAAGAAAGTAGAGTTTACTCTCTACCCCTTGATAGTGACCTGCTTCTAACGTGTAGAATATGAACAGAGGTGAAAAGGTAATTTTATAGAGGACAAACTGACCAGGTGATCAAAGTTCACATCATAAGTGATACTCATGTTGATTGTATGCAATCTTTTTTTAATCATTTGTTGATACATATTTCACATACACTGAAAATTACCCTTTTAGACTTTGCAATTCAGTGTTTTTATACATGCACAGTGTATATAATTTTAGAATATCATCTTTCCCACAAAGAAACTTTGTACCATTAGCTATCTTTAACCTCTCTGTCTTAGCCCCAGACAGTCACTAAATTACTTTTGGTCCCTATAGATTTGCCCCTTCTGGACATTTTCTAGAAATGAGATCATACAATATATGGACCTTTGAGACTGAATTTATTCACTTTTGTCTAGTTTTCGGGGTTCAGTCATATTCTAACATGTATCACTACTTCATTACTTTTTTGTTGCTGAATAATATTCCACGATATGGATAGCTGTAGTGCATTTATCCACGGATCAGATAGAAATTTGGGGTTCTCCACTCTTTTGGCTATCCTGAATGATGTTGCTAAAGTATTCCCATACAAGCTTTTCGGTGGACATATGCTCATCTTCCTCTTTGTTACATAACTAAGAGGGGAATTCCAGCATCATACGGCAGCACTACATAACATTTTGAATAGCTCTCAAACTGTTTTTGAAAGCAGCACCACCATTTTGCATTCCTATCAGAAGTGTTTGTGGATCCCAATTTCTCCTACTGTTACTAAAACTTGTTATTTTGTCTTTTTTATTTTGTAGCCATCTCATCAAATATGAAATAGTATCTTATTGTGATTTTGATTTGCATTTCCCCAATGATTAATGATGGTGAGAAGATCTTTGTATGTTTATTGGACATTTATACATCTTCCTTAAGGAAATATAATTCAAATCCATCTATTTTTAACTGAGTTATTGGCTTCTTACTATGAAGTTGTAAGAGTTCTTTACACAGTAGGGATATTAGTTATTATCACGTACATGATTTGCAAATGTTTTATTCCATCCTGGGGGTTGTCTTGGTATTC
The DNA here is from genome assembly GCF_047511655.1 of Castor canadensis. Classification (NCBI taxonomy): domain Eukaryota; kingdom Metazoa; phylum Chordata; class Mammalia; order Rodentia; family Castoridae; genus Castor; species Castor canadensis. The sequence goes on along the minus strand of NC_133399.1, from coordinate 77,066,044 downwards.
TCTTAATGATGATGTATAAAGCACAAATGAGTCTATTTTTGATGAAGTCCAATCTATTCTTTTCTTTTGTGGCTTGTAATTTTGTTACCTTTTCAGTGGCAGAGAGATTTATTCCTATGACTTCTATGAGTTTCATAGATTTAGCAATTGCATTTAAGCACATGAGCCACTTGGAGAAATTTTTATGTGTGGTGTGGTATGAATGTGCAAATTCATCTTTCCCACTTGGATTCTAGTTATCCTAGAATGATTTGTTGAAACAGCTATTTCTCTCATTGAATGATCTTTGAGTCCTTGTCAATAATTAATTGGGCATAAAGGTAAGGGTTTGTGTCTGGACTTCAGAGTTCTGTTGGTCTGATATTGATCCTTGTGCCACTTTCACAGTCTTGATCACCATAGCTTTGAAGTAAATTTTGAAATTGGGCAATGTGAATTCTCCCATGTAATTCTTTTCCAAAATTATTGTGGCTATTTTTGTTCCCTTGCATTTCTACAAAAGTTTTTGGATCAACCAATCTATTTTTAGTTGAAAGACAGTTGATATTTTGATAGAGAATGAGTTGAATCTCTAAATCAATTTGTGGAGTATTGGTACCATATCAATATTAAGTCTTTTGTTCTATAGATGTGGAAAATCTTTCCATTTAATATCTTTAATTTGTCATATAGTTTTTGGAATGTAATCTATGTTCCATTTTGTTTAAATGTATACCTTGGAATTTTTCGTATCTTATTATAAATGGAATTATTTTCTTAATTTCAGTTTTTCGATTATTACAAGCATGTAGAAATGTAACTGACTTTTCTATTTTTGTCTTGTATCTTGCCTTATTTGTGCAATTAGTTCGTTGATTTTAATAGGGTTTTCTCAGGATTTTTAAATACATAGGATCATGTTATCTGCAAATGGAAACAGTTCTAATTCTTCCTGTACAACTTAAATGCTTTTGTTTTATTTTTTAAAATAACTGCTCTGGCTGTAACATATGCAAGCAATATTGAACAGAAGTGATTAGAGCAATTGTCCTTGTCTTATTCTTAATCTTAGGGAGAAAACATTCAATCTCTCTCCATTAAATGTGACGTTAGTTGTGAGTTTTTCATAGACTTTTTTCAAGTAGAGGAAGTTTCTCCCCATTTGTAGTTAAGCATTTTTATTGTAAAAGGGTTTTGAATTTTGACAGTTGCCTCTTCTGCATCTGTTGAGATGATCACTGTATTTGTCCTCTATTCTGTTAATATAACGTAGTATACAGATTGATTTTTGCGTGCTAAAGCAAGTATGCGTTACTGTAATAAAACCCACTTGGTCATGACATCTTCTCTTTTTTATGTGTCACTGGATTAAGTTTACTAATATTTTGTGAAGGGTTTTTTAGTGTGGGAAGGATATCAATGTTCACTTTTATTTTCTTGTGCTGTTTTTGCTTTCAATGTCTTGTTTTAATGTTAGAATGATACTGGTTTTACAGAATAAGTTAGGAACTATTCTCTTGTCTTCTATAAGGCTTTGTGAAGAGTTGGCATAAATTTAAAAAAATTTTTAGAATTTCCAAGTGAAGCCTCCTGGGTCTGGGATTCTCTTCATGAAAGTTTTCAAATTAACCATTTAGACTCTTAGTTTATTGTAGATCTATTAGGGTTATTCTATGTCTTCTTGAATCACTTTCACTTTTTCACTGGATAATAATGATTGTCAGATAAAGGAATTGTACATTGTTTGATAACCTCTCCTGTAGTACAGATAAGCACAGATTCAGGAATCAGACAGCATGGATTTGACTTTCCAGCCTGCCTTTACTCATCCTCTAACTTTTATTTTTTGAGGTGCTGGGAGTGGAACTGAGGGCTTTGCACATATGAGGCAAGTGTTCTGCCAGCCTTGTTCCCTAACTCTTAAACTCTACTTGCTTCAGCCTTCTCATTTATGAAATAAGAAGAGTACCTTCTCATAAGTCAGTGCCTAGAGTACTGTTAGTGTCATGTAAATGCTTCATGGTCCATTTCCAGTTAGACATGGGCATATTGAAATGAATAGATGTTAATTCAAATCTAGTGAAATCTCTTATATTGTGGCTTCAGAATATTAGTTATGCTATGGAGTAAACCTAAAGTTATTCAAATGTATTGAAAGTAAAAATAAACAGATCGTTTTTAAAGCACTAGATGACAGGAGTTCTCCTAGCATATGCTATTGGAACTGGGAGTCATTTAGTCAAAAAGTACAGGAAACCAGATAAACTATTACATAGTTATCATCAATATTTTAGGATGGATGGTGGAGTGGCTCAAGTGGTAGAGCACCTGCTTAGCAAGCATGAGGTCCTGAGTCCAAACCCCAGTACCACAAAAAACAAAATTTAATGAGTAACCTAAACCAAAGCAAGCAGAAGGAAGGAAATAGTAAGCATTGCAGTGAAAATAAATGAGAGAATAGAAAAACAAAACAAAAAATCAGTTAAAAAATATACAATTTAGAAAAAAAGATTGACCCTATAGAAATAAAAGAGATTATAATGGAATACCAGGAACAATTGTATGCCACAAATTAAGTAATTCAGATAAAATGAATAACTTCCAAAAAAGATACAAGAAGAAACTGACTCAAGATGGTATAGGATAAACTCACTGGCTTTGTTGCTGATGAAGTGTCTGTAAGGATCTTCTCCCATTTTTATGGTCTTGTTTGTATTTTTATTGTTGAGTTTAAAGAGTTTTTTGTATACTTTGGATTTGAGTTTTTATATGTGTTCTGTGAAGATTTCTTCCCAGTCTTTATCTTGTCTTTCCATACTCATCTTAATAGTGCTTTTTTGCAAAGCAAAAATTGTTAATTTTCATGAACACCAACATACTAATTTTTTTAATGGATTGTGCTTTTGGTGATGTATCTAAAAAATTATCCCCAAACCTAAGATCATGCAAACCTTTTAATGTTTTCTTTTGGAATTTCTCTAGCTTTGGATTCTACAGTTAGGCCTATGATCCACTTTAACTTAATTTCTCTGACTAGGTTGAAAATCACACCTTCCAGTTATTTCCCTGTTTGGGACAGGTTTGGCTAGCATGACACGGAGGAATCAGAAGGCAGCATGAGAACCCAGGTGCTCATGGGTAGAAATAAAGAAGAAGGAAGAGGACACAGGAAAGTGCAGATGGGAAGGAGACGCAGACACCCTTTATCATTTGTCTCAAGCTAGTCCTGTAGGAATAAAAGAACATTCACTCATTTTTAACAGTACAGATCTTGAACCATTGAAAGATTAGAATAATAGTTGTACGTAGCCCAAATGATGATTCTTACATTTTGGTTCGTAAAATATTATTCATTTTTCTTAGTTCTTTCATCAAAGCACACGTTGAACTGGATTGTGGCAAATACAGCTTCCAGTGAGGCCAGTCACCTTTCACCCGGTCTTCCACCCCATACCATGATGCAGTCCAGAGGTGTCCTATGATTGTCCCCATGGTGGGAAGTGGTCACATCTGGGGAGCCCAGCACCTCTCTTCATCTGTGTTTTGAATTATTCTAACCTTTATGGTCTTTAACCTTGAAACTGCTAAAACAAATATTGTTTCTTTGTGATAAAATCTTGCCTTCCTTTCTTCCTTCTTCTTTCTGTTTTTATATGGTACTAAAGCAGTATTCCAGGACCACCCTACAGGTAAAGTTGCCAAACTTGTCATAACATTGCATTAAAACTAGAGTATGATGATTAAAAATAGCAATGTTTTATCAAGCCTTTGTGATGATTCTTGTACTATAGTAATTTTTAAAAGATTATCACATCTAATATTTCTAATAACTATACAACAGTTGATAGTATTCTCCTTATTTTATAAACAAAAACCTGGTCCTCTGATGGAAAGGATAAGTTGTGAGAACTCAGTAAGGAGCAGAGTTAGGTGGTAAGCTTGCTCTGACTCCATCAGCAACACTTTCAGCTCTCCTGGAATGACGCCTGCTGCTGCTGACCTGGAAGGATTTACAATCAATATGCTAAATTTTAATTTGTTTTCTAGATGAAGAACAAGCTTGAGAGTGTGCAGAACAGAATTTGTTCACATACTCTAAATTGTAAATATACAGAGATTGAATTGATAACAGGGTTGCTTCACTTGGCAAAAATTAGAAGTGGGGAAAGTGTGGCTATGCTGGAGCTAAGCTAACAATGCAAGATGTCTAATACTCATCTTCTCCTTCAAGGCTAATCCCATCTCCACTCTGTTGCAATTTGGCAGAGCCACACTACTATTTCTTACTGATCAACTGTGACTAATAATCTCTATATATCACTTATATCACTAGTGGGCAGGAACATTCACTTGTTGGTAGAAAACTGTCTAGACATTTTGCCTCCTGTTGTAGAAGTTTGACTGATGTAGAGAAATCACACAGGAGAGTCCATGGAGGGTGGTCAGCTGGAGTGCCTCCCAGAGCCATGCAGGGTTTTGCACAAATGGTAAACCAACTCCTTTCATTTGAGGCCATATAGATGTGGGGATTGCATGCTAATGGGGCATAACCTAATCTATTCTGGCTAATGGACTCCTGCTTTGCCTGCTAGCTCCAGCTTAGATGACAGACCACACTATGACAAGTTCTTTCTTACACTGACAACTGATTATAGATTATTATTTAAATAATAAAGACTTCTTTAAGAAAACGTGTCATTTACTTCAGCACAAAAGTTAAAGATTCTTAGTAAAGTAGAGACAAGCCATAATTTTTCAGAGTGCCTTTTTTTTAAAAAAAATCTTTTATTTCATTCAATGTGAGGGAGTTAGGCTTTCATACTGCATCTACTTTGGCAGAGTTCAGAAATGGATCCTGTCACCTCTGATTATTGAGTACTTGAGCTGAGGCTAAAGTATTTGGGACTATTTAAGAAGTAATTCTCACTGTTGTTCAATACTGAAAATGGAAATCAGGAAGGAGTTATTTAAGTACATATACCGTAATAAAATGGGTGATATTCAGCTTTCCTCTTTACATCATTTTGAGGTAACAGGAAGTCAAGCCATATTAGCAATTATGACTTCTAAGAGATGTATTAGTAAGGATAGAAGTTTAATGTTGAATTCTTGCACTGAGTTTGGGTTCTCTCATTCAGCAGCTACTGAAATAATAACAGAGGTCAAATTTGACTAAATCATAATGTGCTAGTAAAATAAATGTATGTATTCCAGGGTCAGTTTAACAAAAGTGAAACTATAGAATTTGTTCTCAATGAGATTATCTTTATTTTCAAGTGAAAATAAAGAGTTGGTGAATTTTCCAAAACACATCATAATTTTTATTATTTAATTTATTTAATTTCTCAATAATTACTTTTGTGTTTATGTTTATTATATTTAATTTAAATGATTTAAACTTATGTTCCATGAAAGGGGGCATTCTTTTGTATATACAAAATTTGCGAATTATGTTTGGCCAAAAAGGGGACTTCTGAAAAATATTCTTGACAAAATAACAGAACAAAATCTCAAAATAGTGAAGCTAATGATAGAAAAAATTTAAAAATGACAGTTTTCTGGAGAAGACAGTCTCATAAGCTCACACTCTTTGAAACAGTACCCACTACATGCTCTTCTTTCTCTGGATGGACTAAATAACAGCTGGGAAGGGGGACACAAATGAGAACTGTGAATAAATGAGCCTCTCAGCAGAATTGTCATTGGTCATTAAGGTGACTACAATCTGACCATTAGAAACTTAGAACAAACTCAGGGATTTTGGGTGTCATCCTGGACTGAAATTTTAGCATTTCCTATGATCTATTGACTCCTAGATAAACTGTGTGAATTAGAAGAGAGATTTATACCCAGTCTGGGATTAGGATTAGATTAAAATTATAGTAATAGGGTTGGAGACATGGCTCAAGTGGCAGATCACCTGCCTAGCAAGCATGAAGGCCTGAGTTCAAACCCCATTATCACCAAAATAAATAAATAAAATAGAAATAGAGATAGATGGGTAGATAGAATTTTATTAACATAAATACATTAGTATGTATATATAACTATGCACAAACATGGTTATTATATATTGAATTAAACTTAACTTTTCGTATACACATATAAACATACATATACACATGCATATGTGTGATTCAATGAGAATTTTTAATAAATAGGTTGGTGAAAGAAAGAAGTGAGTAAGGGAAGGAGGGAGAGAGAAAGGAAGGGAAAATGGAGGAAGTAGAAAAGGAAGGAAGGAAGGAAGGGAGGGAGGGAAGGAGGGAGACAAAAATTAGACATATATGAGAATGAAATAAACCAAAGTGTTTGCAGAAATTATTGATAAATGGTGAAATTACATTACTATTTATTTCTATTAAAATGTTTTATATCCTTCAATGACTATATATTGCTTTGATAATCAATGAAGGAAAACAGAAATGAATACCAATTAAAAGCAATAATGCAAACAGTATCAAGTTTATCTAAGCATACCTAAAAGAAAAGACTATTTCATTTTTTAAAAAATGCACTTAACTGAGATACTGCGTTTCACTGAGAAACTATATTTGTCATTAAAAATGTACACTACCCTTCCAATTTCTGGTCTAGCACGTAAGGGGCCTAAGATCATCACTCCTCTTCTAACAACAAGAAAAAAGATGAGCAAACTTTAAATAAACTTTTATTAGACTCACCTAGAGAAATGAGGCCAAAGAGAAGCCTCTGCCCTCAAATTAGACTCACAGAGAATCACAGCTTACTGGAACACAGCTCAAATGATAGGAAAACTTAAGAAAATTTGGTAAGCTTCACTTCATTAAAATTTAAAATGTCTACTCTGAAAAAAAGTTTAAATGAACAAAAGATCTGAACAGACACCTCATCAGATGGCTTAAGCACACAGTGAGTTCCAGAAATATAAGATTAAATCAAATTAAATACATACAGATAGAAAATAAGCATATGCTCAATTTTATGTCATTAGAAGAAAGCAAATTAAAACTGTAAGATACCATTACACACCTATTAGAGTGGCTAAAATCCAAAACATAGACAACTCCAAATGTAGGTGAGGATGTGGTGCATAAGGAACCCTCACTTATTGTTGGTTTTGTCAGTTTCTTAGAAAACTAAGCTTACTCTTAAATATGATCTAGCAAATGCACATTTTGGTATTTATCCAAATGAATTGAAACTTAAAAACCTGCACATGAATTTTAAAGTAGCTCTCTTCATAATTGCCAAAATTTGGAAATAATTATTCAGTAGGCTAATGGATTAAAAAAAACTGTGATACAACCATATAATAAGATTTTATTGAGTAATAAAAAGAATAAGCTATCAAGCCATTAAAAGATATGGGGAAAACGTATTGCTAAGAGAAAGAATACAATCTGAAAAGTCCACACACTAGATGATTCCAACTATGACATTGTAGAAAAGTCAAAATTAAGGAGGTAATAAAAATATCAGTGATTGCCAGAGGTTTGGAGGGAGGGATAAGTAGGAGCATTAAGGACTTTTTGGAGTCATGAAACTATTCTGTATAATACTGATTACATTTGTCAAAACCCAAAACATGTACAATGTTCAGCGTTAACCCTAATGTAAACTACAGGTGTTAGTTAATAAAGATGTGTCAATATAATGATTGCTCAATTATAACAAATGTGTTACAGTAATGCAAGATTAATAACAGGAGAAACTGTGGAGGGTATATAGCAACTCCATACTTTCTTCTCAATGTTTTTGTAAATCTAAAACTACTCCATACAATGAAGTCTATTAATTTTTAAGAGGCACACACGGCTTTGGGAATAAGTTCTACCAGGCAGAAAGTGATTGGCATGAGCTATGCTCTGGATATGACTGCCTGAGTGACCCTGGACAAGTGAAGTATGGAAAATGGAGATATAGTGCCTGGGTCATAGGGCTCGTTTGGGGATCAGATTAAAATTTACAAGGAGCACAAGGCTGAGTGCTTTTGGGTGGCTGCAGCAGCATCACTGGGGTTCTTAGGAGGACATTTCTAATAATAGAACTATTCAAAATGAGATTGGCCTGTCTTGGGAAATAGTTCTACATCGCCGGAGTATTCAAGCACAGACTGATTGATCAACATTCAGTATTGATTTGGAAAGGAAACACCCAATTACAAAAATGACCAAATACAAGCCAACTAATGCCCTTTTCAATACTGAAATTTTAAGATTCTATGAAGGAGACGAGGCATGTAAAACCACTTAGAAAACTATAAAAGCCAAGCATTTAAGATATTGTCTGTGATTTCCCCTTGTTTTACTGCATATTTCAGCTCATTGCCAAAGACATATCTCCACAGCCTTGGAATTATATGGTACCAGCATTGGGGAAAACATGAGTGCTCATAACTTCAAATGCCTTTTATAGACGTAGACTATGAGACTACAAGAGATTAAGTGATTTCTTCATGGTCACAGAGTGAACTGGTGACGTGTTTGACTTTAAACTATGGGTCTTAATCTCATTTGAGTACATGTTGCACCATTACTGCCAGTTATAGTAACATCTTCAGAAGTGTAGATTCCACACTTATGTTGGAACAAAAATAATATCTGTTTTTCTCTTTGGGTGTCTCTTCTAAACTCCTTAGACACTGTCTTTGTGGCAGAAAGCACTTCCGTATCTGCTGTTTTCAGAAGTTGCTCTTACTGCTGTTCTTACCGTGTCTCCAATACTGCCATAAAATTCCACCACAACACGTGGGCAATGACAGCTTCTCACTAACATCAGAAGAGCACCTTCGCACTACACAGTTTTCAAATCACTGCTATCTTACTTCTTTGCAGTAGTCTCGTGAAATGAGCAGGACAAGATATTATTTTAACCTTCATTTGAAGACAGGAAACAGTGGCTCGGGGAAGTTCCATGACTCATGACTCACCCCAATTCACAGAGCTCGTCAGGGGGAGAAATGGTTTTGACACAAATCTTCCATCTGGTGTTTCTCTACTTGCTATTGTGACTTGAGAAGTAAGTGCTATAATAATAAGTACACTTCTTGTTTAACTATAGAAATGATGTCTTTACACTCACTTCTTAAAATATTGCATAATACTTAATATAAGCAAAGGAATATAGGTAAAATACATATTGCCTATTATCATGCATAATTATCATGCATAATAATAAAATGAACACCTACAAAATCTCTCCCTCTAAATACCTTGAACTTACCTATTTGATTCTTCCTCATTCCACTACTTTATTTTCCCTGGAGGTCATATCTTTTGCCTCTTTTTAAATTGTTTTGTAGTTTGTCAAAATCAGAGATATTTCTAATACTGTAGTGCTTGGTTTCGTTTTTCAGTTATAAAAAAATTCTTGTAGGCTGTTTTGTACCTACAGTAAATTGCTCTTTAATTTAATACTATGTTTCTAAGATTCTTTCAAGTTATTTTGTATAACAAGCACTCCTTCATTTTCTATCAAGTCATATTCCACTCTGCAAAATACTTTAAAATGTTTTCTTCATTTTTTTCCATCTTTGGACATTTGGGTTGTTGGTAACTTTTTATCTGTTATGAATAATAACACCATGGCATTTTTGTGTTTGTATCCTAGTGCACATATAAAAACATTTACACTTAGGAGTAAAATTGGTGGCTTAAGGCATACAGCCATATTTGTTTCCAAAACTGTTAAACAATTTGAACTATCATATCCTAATATTTTGAATCTAATATTGACAAAATGGCACTTTATTGAGATTTCAAGATTATTTCTTTAAAAGCCAATGAGAGTAAATTTTTATGTTTGGCTGTAATCTTCAAAATAACTCTTCGTATCTTTTGCTCATTATTCTACTTTTTTTTCTGATAGTAGGAGTTTGGAATACCAGTCTTTTCCCAACTGTATGTGTTATGTGTACCTTCTATCAGTCAATGGCTTAACTTTTGGTGTTATTGATAGGGACTTTTAATGTATCCAAGCAAATAATTTGATATAATTATAGCTACCAATTTTACCTTTTATTAGTGACATATTTGTGTCACAAGAAAATCCTGCTTCACTATTAAGTTTATAAAATTATTTGTCTAAGTTTTCTTCTAAAAGAGCTGAAGTATTTTTGTTTTATAGTTGTTTTTAATCTATCAGGAATTTACTTTTGTATATGTTATGGGGTAGGAATTCAATTTTCTCAGCATAGACTACCAATTGCCCCTGCCTTGTTATCAGTTGGTGAGCACTTAGGTTGATTCTCTAGTTTGGCTGTTATAAACAGTGATGCTATAAACATGGGTGTGCAGTTTTCTGTATTGTAGACTAACTTCTTTCAGGTATATGCTAAAGAGTGGTATAGCAGGATTATATGGTAGTTCTTCTTTTAGTTTCTCCAGTAACCTTCATACTGATGTCCATAGTAGTGCAATAATTCACATTCCTACCAAGAGTGTTTGAGGGTTCTTCCTGTCTCTATCCCCGCACACCTGTTTCACTGCCAGCATTTGTTGTTATTTGTTTTCTTGAAGATTCCCATTCTTATAGGTAAGGTGGAATCTCAATGTCATTTTTATTTGCATTCTTATTATGACTAAACATGTTGAATATTTCTTTATGTGTTTATTGCCTATTTGTACTTCTTGTGAGAACTCTGTACCATTCATTTGTCCATTTACTAATCATATTATTTTTGGTGTTTAATTTTTGGAGTTATTTATGTATTCTGGATATTAATTCTTTATTGGGTGAATAGCTGATGATTTTTTTTCCCATTCTGTGGGCTTTCTCTTAATTGTGGTGACTGTTTCCCTTGCTATACAGACACTTTTGAATTTGATGCAATCCCAATTTTCATTTCCAGAATTTGAATTTGTTTTTTAGAAGTTCTACATCTTTATGTAATTCCTCTTACATGTCTTGCATTGTCTTCTTTATTTCATTCAACTCTGTATTAGTGTTTTCTTGGTATCTATTTAGGCATTTATTCATCAGTGTCATTAATTATTCTTATAGTCATTTAGAAAATTCTTTGAGATATCCACTTCACTATATCATTATTCGTTGTTACTGTGGAGTTTTTGAGGAGTTGTGTTACCTTAATTTTTCACATCTCTTGTGTTTTTGCATTGGAATTTCTGCATCTGAGTCCAAGTTTTAATTACCTTAGTCTTTCGGTTGAAGTATTCTCAGTGTTCAGGCAGGATAATGTATTGGTTAGGTGCTATTTCTTGCCCCTGTATTGGGAGTATGGTTCAGTAGCCAAGCATTTACTCTCATGGTCAGGGCACCAGATCTGATCTCGAGTCCTGCTCCAACTGAAGTAAACTAGCAGGAGTCTGTTATAGAAGGTTTGGTTGTCTGCTTCTAGGCCGATTTCACTATAGAAGCTTCCTTATTTGTATACTGGTATCCACTGTTGGTCTCAAGGAACTTTATACTCTGTGGGCTGAGCCGATTCCCTCTTGTTCCACAAGCCCTCTAATTTATCCCAGTGGCAGCAAGCATCCAAACCTAGGTGTGTCCCATGAATGTGGAGGTAAAGGGTGTGGGAACAAATGGAACACTGAGTTCTGCACTGGCAGAAGAGAACTGAAGGACTGAACTCCTTTGCCTGCTAGTCTCAGTGCTTTCACACCTTGCTCCACAGTTCCTTTTTCTATAAGGAGAAGGAGACTATGGAAATAATGTGGCTTGGTGGGCCTGGATTTGAGGTTCTCAGTTCCAACTGATAGTAAACCCTTACCATGATGCAGTTCCCAGAGGCAGTGCTTTCAGATTCCTCCCAGCAGCTCTCTTCCCTGTGGGTGAAGGAAGCTCTGGAAGTCATGTGATTCAAAAAGCCTGAGCTTGGGGTTTTCAGTCTCACTTGGCAGCAAACACACTTCAAGGTGCAGTTCCTGGACAGGTCTCAATGTTTTCATACCCTGACCAGAAGTTTACTTCACTACCTGTGTGTGGGCAGCTATGGAAATCATGTGATTTGGGAGACCTGGGCTCAGTGCTTTCAAATCCACAAGGCAGCCAACACATGTAGCCAGGAGGTAGGTCTTAGACGCTGAGTAATACACCATTCTTGGGCTTTCACTATGACTGTCAGGTGATATAACTCACTCCTCAGCAAGGAAATGGACACTTCAACTACTGCCCTTCACTGCCTGAGCTCCCTGCTGTTTAACCTCCTTATCAAGATCATGTTAGATCCTCTCCTCTCCATGACCTCTTGTTGTGTCCATCTTCCACATAGACACTGTAGCAGGTGTTTCATTGTTCGCAAGCTCCAGAGTAGCTCAGGCTCAATAGGTCTCTTCCTGTGAGGGCACCTTAGTATTGCTGTCCAAATTAAAGGAAGCAAAAAAATGTCTTTTCACCAAGGCTAGCTTTCCACACTGAAGAAGTCCCAAGTCTTGTGGGGAATGTAGACTTACCCTGCGGCTGGAGCTCGCAGTCACTAGGACCATCTACTTACCTTGTGATTGAAGCTACCCCCCTCTCCTCCCTCCTGATAGTTTACTTCAATTGGAGCAGGGTCCAGGAGCAGAAGCCAGGGATTGAATTTACGGCTGTTTTGTTGTTCTCGTTCACTTTTCTGTTTCTCCATGGTTTTCAGCTCTCCTGCCACCACTTTCATGATCCCTGAGGCTCTTTCTCTCTATCTCTCTTCAGAATGTATTCTCTCTTTTGTTACCTGATTCTTCTCATTCACAGAGTCAAAACAGAAGACCCTTTTAATTTGCCATCCTGCCCACCAGTACCCAAATTTCTTAATTATCTAGGGCTTTACAATAATTTTTTTTTTTTTTTGCTTTTTCTTGCCATGCTAGGATTGAACCTAGGGCCTTGTGCATGCTGGGCAAGCACTCTACCACTGAACCACATTCCCAGCCCTAGAGTAAGTCATGATTTCTAGTATAGAATATTACCTACTTCAGGAAGGACAATTCTTCTTGTTTATTATTTATTTGCCAGCTTATGTCAGTTTTAGAATTATATTGTTGTTTCTCAATAAAAGGAAAAAAAGAAGAATCTGCAGAATTTTGGCAGAAATTGGACAGTGCCATTCAGATCTATTTTAATATTGAGTTTTCCTATTTGTGGACATAGAATCTCTTCATTTACCTTTATAATTATCTTTCAGCATAGTTTGTTAGTTTTCACCATATTGGTTTTAAACATCTCTCACTGGATGCATGTCTGGACACTTTGCTTTTGAGGGAAACAATACTTATAAAATCATCTGGGCCAATTTATTTCTCTATGTAAAGAAGTCTGACTATATGTTCAATTGCTTGAGTGGCAAAAATATTTGTTTTAATGTATTTGAAAAATCTTAATGGTTAAAAAATGTTTTTTTTCCAGTGAGGAATTATATTGTCTTTGGCCAAGATCCAAAGAGTTCATCTGACCTAGAACCATGTCAGCTCCTTTGGAGAGGGGCAGAGAAGCTCCAGAGGTCCCATCCTCCATTCTGCTGGCTCTACTGACTGTGGATTACTATTGGCATCTGGCTCCAAGAAAACCTTTGATTTTGTGTGAATAAGACATATTACTCATGGTTCTGTTTTCAATTCAAGCTTTAAATTTTTCTTTTTTGTAATTTAGTCCCTTAGAGATTTCTGATTTCCTATAAATTCAGAAATGTAAAAAAGAAAAATAAGAGATGTAAAATTAAAAAAAGATGTTTTATGTGGGACAAAGGAATTTTCTAATGCAAAATCCCTGCAGAAGATTTAGGCTGACATTTTGCCAAAAATATGCTTGTTAAGATTGACTCTTATCTTCATGGCTCCAAAAGGGAGGTGGGAGGTAAAGGGGTAAGGAAAAGTAATGGAAAGGATTGAATGGACCAAAGTGAAAAAAACCTACAGAGGGCATAAATTGAGAAATCCCTTTGAACATCAACTTGAATATTCATAACAAAAGACAGGACTGTAAAATAGGTACAGTGTTCTGGGGGGGTTACTAGTGAGGGGGGAAGGTGAATGAAGGAGATTAAGGTGATGGCATGTGATTGATGGATTTCACATGCCTATATGAAATACAACAAAGAAACGCCTTACAATTGTTTTAAGTGGGGCAGGGAGAGGGTTGAGGGGGAGAGATGATGGGGCAATGTAACTACTGTACAACACAAGTCTAATTGGAACTGTCATTATGAATACACCCTCCTGCCAGATAATGAATGTATCCTAATTTGAAAAAATGCTGAGCTTGATAGAAGTGTAAAAGCTGAGGTGCATTCCATTGTTCTGTTTTACTAAGAGGATGCTTCACTGACATAGGCAGTGGAAATTGAGCCTCCCTTTGACAATACCACTGTCTCTCTGCTTATCCATACATCTGGCAAATCTACCCATCTGTGGTGAAATGAAAATATCTCAGTTCAACACAATGTTTTTGAATATGTAAGCAACATATAGTCACATGGTTTCATTTGTTTATTTATTTATAGACTTACTATTGTAAGAATACCTGTATCATTACACTTTACAGGTGTGACCCAGGAATGACCAGCTAAGCTATTATTTGTGGGCACACTTCCATCTTTCCAAGGTCTCTGCTCACCTGAGTCTATGTGGACCTGAACACTTGAATATTGCTTTTAAAATCTTCTGTAGGTGTTCCTGCCACCCACTACTTTTGAAGTGAGAGCAGTCCCTTATTCATTACTCCATTAACCAGGTAAATGTTTGCTGTAGCAAGTGCCACAAATTTGGGTAGGAGTAAAAAGAATGACTTATCCTCTTTCTGCATGATCTTGGTTATATCTGAGGCTTGTCTACAAATATAACATGGTTCTATCTACTAATTTGTGTATATATGTATATATCCAGAGAGCTCTGATTGAATGCACCAAATAAATTGAAATAGTCAATGAATATTTTGAGGAGTGTCTCCATAGGAAATATATAGACTTGGAAATAAATATTTCATTGCATTTCATTCTAAATGCCATAAATAAAGATGGAAATTATTCATCAGTCTTGTTAGAATTCATCTCCACTTGAACAATGTAGCATAATTAATGCCTTTGATTCTGTTTTCCTTGATTTTGTACTTCACATATATGCTGTCTGAAGTCTATCCCACCTGGTTTTTTAAATAGTTTTAACCATTTATCTTTTCAAATAGCAAACACTTATTGGCAGTTTACTGAATATGCACTGTTCTAGGAACACAACAAAATGAAAAAGCCTAGATAATCTGCTCTGCAGATTCTTGGTTATCCAAGAAGAGACAAACAGTTGCAGAAGTATAAAAAGTGTTTTGAAAGAGGTACATACAAAACACCAAGACAGTAACAGAGTAATTAATTCTGCCTGACAGTCAGGAAAAAAAATCAACAGAAGTAATTATATTTGAACCAGATGGCAAAATATGAGAAGGAGTTTTTCAGGAGAAACACAACATCAGAGGGAATGCCATAATACAGTGCGTACTGCAACAAGAAAAGCATGAGTTCACGTGTTGGCCTCATTGCTTTCAAGATTTGGGTTAATAATCACTTTCCTCTGAGAGAATTATTTCTTGTTTGCAAATTAGGCTTAATTATCTGAGAGATTTTAGAGAGCTTTCATAGGATTGATAGAGATAAATTATAAATGCTTAGCATAGCACTTGGCTCATAAAGATCAGACAAAAAGTAGTAGCTATAACTTGCAAAGTCATCGTGCAGAAATGAAGAAAAGATCAATAATTATTTTTAATACTTTTCAGGAAAGTCCAGAGCATCCAGATATTCATTCATCATTATATACTTGCCATGTACATTTGACCTGATTTTGAAAATATCTGAATAAATTAGAGAGATTTTTATGGTAGAAGAGGAAAAATGTTAATAGGCAGTTTTAAGAAAGACTATTGACAGATCCCATGTAGTTTTTGCTCGTTTTCCCCCAATGGTAACATCTTGTAAAACTCCACCACCGTATAACAACAAAGATTTTGCCATTGGTGCAACTGAGACACAGCACATTTCCATCATCCTATGATCTCTCATGGTACTCTTTTACAGTCCACCCCACTGCCCAACTGCCTAAACCTGTTCTTTAATCTCTGCAAACCACTAGCCAAAGTGTTCTCTATTTCTATCATTTTGTCACTACAAGAATGTTAAAAGTGGAATTATATAATAGGTAACATTTTGGGATTGGCTTTTTTCACTCATAATTTCCAAGAGAGTCATCCAGTCTCTTTTATGCATTGATAGTTTGTTCATTTTTATTGTAATATAGTACTATATGATATAGTTGTACCACTGTGTAACATTCCTCTGTTAAAGAACATCTGGCTTATTTCTAGTTTTTGACTATTGTTAATAAAGCTGCTACAAATTCATGTACAGATTATTTTGTAGACACCAGGTGTCATCTCTCTGACATAAATGCTTAAAGGTGCAATTTCTAGGTTGATGATAGATGTGTGTGTGTGTGTGTGTGTGTGTGTGTGTGTGTGTGTGTAGTTAACAAAACTGCAAAACCATGTTCCAAAGTGGTCATACCATTTTATATTCTCACCAGCAATGTGTATGTGGCCCAAGTTTCTCTCCATCCTTCACAGTATTTGCTTTTGTCCTCTTTTAAGCTATTCTGAAAGATATATAGTGATATCACATCATGAATTTATTTTGCATTTCTCTAGTGCCTAATTTATTTGCCATCTGAATATTCTTTCCAGCAAAATATCTCTTCATCTCTTCTACCCATTTTCTAATTGCAATGTTGGATTTTTCTGTTGAGTTTTCAGAGTTGCTGTTTTTATTTGTTTGATTTTCTTTTATTGTTGTGCTGGGTGGGAGTACATTGTGGCATTTATAAAAGTTGGTTCTCACTCAGTAAGATCCAACTCATATGTTGCCCAGGTTGGCCTTGATCTCATGACCTTCCTGTCTCTGCTCCCAAGTTCTGAGATTATGGGTGCTACCACATCTGGCTTGAGATTCTTTATATGTTCTAGATATAACTCCTTTGTCACAAAGAAGTTGGCAAATATTTTCTTTTAGTCTATAACTCGTGGGGGAGAGGGAAAGTGATCTGGGGATCAAACCCAGAACTTTTTGCACTTGCAAAAGCACAAGGTCTTCCACTGAACTACACCTCTTGTCTTTTTGTTTTGTTGTCTTTTTGGTGTTACTGGGAGTTTAAACTCAGGGCCTTACCTTGCTAGAATGATGCTCTTCTATTTTAGCCATGCCCCCGCCCTAATCCCTGTTGTTTTCTTAAAACCTTTTAACAGGGTCTTTTGCAAAATGAAAATTATTTATTTTTATTAAGTCCAATTTATTAATTTTCCTTTTATGAATCATTCTTTTGGTGTACCTTTTTGTTTAGCTCTAAATCCTGAGATTTCCATTTTGCTTTTTTGTAGTATGTAAATTATGTAAATGTAGCATGTAAATGTAAATGATTCTACAGTTTAATTAAGTGTATGATACATTTTTGAGTTAATTTTTATAAGATTTAGGTTGAGGTTTGATTGTTTATTGCCTATAGATGTCCAATTGCTCTTTGATCATTTGTTGAAAGGCTCTTTCACCCATTGAACCATTTGTGCAGCTTTCTCAAAAATCATTTAGGCATATTTGTATGGATTTCATTCTGCCTTTGCTATTCTGTTCCATTTATCTATGTTTCTATGTCTTTAACTATACCACGCAACCTTGATTACTGTTGTATAAAAATTCTTGATACTAGGTGGGCTGATTCTTTCTATTTCCCCATCAACAGTCTACAAAGGTTTTTTTCTTCACATCCTTGCCAACACTTGTTATCATGCGTCTTTGGTAGTAACTACTCTAGCAGGTGTTAGATGACATATCCTTGCTCTAATTCTCCTCTGTTTAATTAGAGACATTGAGTATTTTAATATACTATTACCCATTCATATCTCTCCTTTTGAGACATGTCTATTCAAATCCATTTGCCCAGTTTTAAATCAGGTTTTTACTTTTATTATTATTGAGTTGAGTTCTTTGTATATTTTGAATACTTGTCCTATATCATTTCTTGGGTTGTCCCTTCACTCTTAATTATTTACTTTGCTGTGCTGAAGCTTTTTAGTTTGATGCATTTCCATTTGTCTATTTTTGCTTTTAGAGACTTATTAAAGAAGTGGTTTTTTTACTTATGTTCATTATGGATATTGGTCTGTAATTTTGTTATAGTGTTCTTGTCGGACTTTTTATCAGGTAATGCTAGTCATGTAAAAATGTTGGCCTTCAATTTTTGGAAAGAGTTAGAGAGATTATTGGTGTTAATTCTGTGATTCAGATGGTGTATTTCCTGGATAAATACTTTAATTTTCATATTACTTCTACTTCTTATGTGTTATTCTTTCTGTTCTGTTTTATTGGGCACTTGATCAATTTTATTTTTCAAACCTATTGTGTTTCACTTATTCCATATCTTTTAAATTTGTAAGTGCTCTTTTTTATTTTCTAAATTTCCCTTTTATGTTACATTCTGTTCTTAGTTCATGGATGTAACATCTTCTGTTATCAATTCAAATATGAATACTTTAATTTTTTTTAGGCTTTTTTCTGCTTCATTTCTGTTTTATCTGTTCATTTGCTTTGTTTTGGTCTTTATCTTTCCTGTGAGAGGCCTTCTCCAGATAGTGGTAATGCTTAGGTACTTGATCATATACAAGTGAAAAGCCAAAAGTGTGACTGGAAGTCTTTATCAATGAAGTTGCGAGGTGGGCAGGTTGAGACCATTTTAGAGGAATCCCCAATGTTGGAAGTAGTCAGATTTTTTTCCCTCTGTGTCAGTCATATTCCCTAGAGAAGACTCCTCCCATCCTTACCTAGAAGTTCACTGTGGAAGCTAAGTGGAGACAGGAGCCTGGAGGGGAATTCTTTATTATCTCCAGTGGGTACACATTATACTCAGGCCTTTGGGGTATGACTCAATACTTATGCCTCAGTGTGCCTTTTGGGTTTCAATGCTCCCAATTTGCTCATGTTAGAGTACAAAGTTTCCCCTTTCAGGGCAGTGGAGAAAAGTTGCCAGATGATGTAAAATGGGGTTAAAGATATAAATTTCTTGATGAACAAATAGGACTACATGAAATTAAAAATCTTCTGCACAACAAAAATAAATGGTCTCTGAATTGAAGAGGCCACTCACAGAATGGAAGAAAATCTTTGCTAGCTATACATCAGACAAGGGACTGATAACCAGAATACACAGGGAGCTCAAAAAACTAAACGCTCTAAAAAAATTAATGAATCAATAGAGAAGTGGGCAACTGAACTAAACAGAACTTTTTCAAAGGAAGAAGTCTTAATGGCCAAAAAACACATGAAAAAATACTGACCATCCCTGGCCATAAAGGATATGCAAATCAAAACTATGCTAAGATTCCACCTCACCCCTGTTAGAATAGAATCAAGAACACCACCAATGCCAAATATTGGCGAGGATGCAGGGAAAAGGAACACTCATACACTGCTGGTGGGAACGTAAGCTAGTACAACCACTTTGGAAAACAATATGGAGGTTTCTTAAAGAACTAAATATAGATCTGCCATATAATCCAGCATTAACACTCCTACGGAAATACCCAAAGGAATGTGACTCAGATTATTACAAAGGCACCTGCAAACCCATGTTTATTGCAGCACTATTCACAACAGCCAAGTTATGGAAACAGCCAAGATGCTCCACTACTGATGAATGGATTAAGAAAATGTGGCCTTTATACACAATGGAATTTTATTCAGCCACAAAGAAGAAAGAAATTTTGTCATTCGCAGGTAAATGGATGGAACTGGAGAACATCATCTTAAGTGAAGTTAGTCAGGCTCAGAAGGCCAAAAATCACATGTCCTCCCTTATACGCAGATTATAGACCTAAAACAAATGCAGAAATATTATCGGACATGGGTCACACAATAAAGAGAGACCGTGCACGGGAGGGATAGGGAAACGGAAAGAAACCAAAATCTTGAATGTGGTTGATGTGCTCACTGTAGAGCAAATATAATAATCTTAAACTGGCAGAGGCCACTATGGGAAGGTGACCAGGAAATAGTGAAGAGGTCTGGTAGAGATAAAGATGTTTTCTCTTCAAAAAAATTAGAGAACAAGAGGGCAGAACAGGTTCTGCCCAGAAGGCGGGGAGAGGTGGCCCAAATAATGTATACACATGTAAGTAAATGTAAAAATGATGAAATAAAATAAAAGATAAAAATTTCTTGCCAAAAAGATCCTTGCCCCATCTCCAAATGTTCAGCCATCTTCCAGTAGCACTATCTTGGAACTTAAGCCTTCAACCACAAAGGATCTTTGGAAGACACAATTAAGCAATTACATATATTCATGTCTATCGTGTTCATTACTTTGTTTGTCTTGCTTCAGAGATACATGATGACATCCATTTCTGAATCTTAAAAATTCTGGGGTTTGATTTATGTTAAGTTTAGCTTTCCTTTTGCTGGCTTAGAATTTGGAGTTCTTAAGTTTCCTAAGCAGGTGCTCTCACTTGTCTGTCTCCTTTTCACCTACCAAACTGTGGTTTTTTTTTTTTTTCTCTCTCTCACTCTCTCTCCCCATCTTACTGCCTTTCATTTCTTAAAATAGCTTTCTTTGATGTTTAAAATAGAATGTCTGTGTAATGGGGGAATAAAATGAGATGCCCCTATCAGAATTTCATATTCAAAGCTTTTCTTTGGTGGTGGAGTGGTGATGGCAGTAGATGGGTTGGATACCCAAAAGTGTGGCAAAAGAGAAAGAGAAGAAATAATGCAGACTGAGTTTGGAGCTTTGAGGAATGTAAAGAAGTAAGACTAATATGTAAGGAAAGATGCTGAGTATAATTAGTCAGCTTTGATTTACTACAGTTTTACAGGAGGTTCAATGGCATGGCACTTCATTGGCTCAGTTCTGGTGATGGGCCTCCCAGCTATAGTCATAAACTGGCAGAGGTACATGTGAATATGTGGAAAAACTTATACTGCCAAATAGGTCAGAGAGAAAGGCTGGGGTCCTACAATCCCTTGTGAGGAAATACTCCTGATTATTTGAAGACCAACCATCCGGGCCAATCTTCCAAAAGTTTCACCATCTCTCAATAGCATTATCCTAGAGATCAAGTTCTCAGTCACAATGGATCCTCGGTGGGCACAAACAATTATACCACTTCCAAACCATAGCACTGAATTTTATAAGTTATGTAAACAAACATAGGGTGGATATTTCCTTGGCTTCTGCTCAGAACTTTGTACTTTCTCATTAAGCTCAGATTTACAAAACAAAACATGTTTAGTGACCTCTAGAATTACCCCATTTTTTCCACTAGAGGTTGAGTGAGGGTAGAAGTAGCTACCACCTAAGGCTCACCCTCTGGGGTTGTAGCACCTGAGAGGTACTGTGAAAATTTCCATTTTTGTCACCATCCTTGTTCTGGCAGGAGGCATGATGAACCCAGACTTTTTACTAACATTGAAGTGTGTCAAAGACTTTTATTCCTGATTTTTCATTCTTTTGAAAAAAATATTGCTCTACTGTTCTGACACCTGCCTGTTCTGAATTGGTATTTGTTTGGAGAAGGGCAGGATTTTAGCAAAATTTTTAAAAATGTGCTATTTCCTTTTCTTGAGATAATCAATAAGTATCACCCATTTCTAACTTTGTATTTTTATCAGGCATGTATTTTCTTTCTTTATAAGTCACCTCAAGTCTTTGTGGAACAGGAGGTATATTAATTACTAAAACGAATTAATAAAATCAACTTCCTTGATTTGGATTATTTGCTATTTTGATTCACTGGTTTTGTGGAAAAAGGAATTAAAACTCTTATTAGGTAAATTGCCTTTTATTTTGTAGTATGCACCTATAAGTAATGATTATGTTGGCATTATATGTTACTATACCAAGATATATAATGGAAATTGCAGAATTTGAAAGCAACTTAATTTCTAATGACCTGTATTGAAATCCTACTCCTGTGAACATTTGTTGAGTTAAATAGAAATTAATTAGGAATTTATGGACAAAATTTCCCTTGAAACAGGCATATATTTTAAAATGAGACTATGTACACTTGATAAAATATTAAATTTAGGCAATATATAATTTAATAGTTTAAGATATTTAATAAAAGACATGATACCACTGAACATACCCACATGAATTCTTGTGATTTACAGTAACAGAATGGGAGGTCATATAGTTTATTATACAGTTTAATTAACTAAACTGTACACTGAACATCAAAACTTCCATAAGAATGGGGAGAGAAATATATTAAGTTTAATGTAAACAGAGTATCTGGATAAGGTGGCATCCTTCAAGAAAATGTTTATAGCATTTGCATACAGAGAGAGAGAGATTGAGACTGGAAGTCATGCAGGCTTGAGTTTTGAGATTTGGGAATCTTCAAGAGAGTGAGACTTAGAGATAAGAGGAAAGGCCTAGCTATGTTAACTACACAGAGAAAGACAGAATGCAAAGTTCTATAAATGGTGCTTATCAATTTGCATTTTCTTATTAAAATAATAATGTTGATACTTCCTTGGTCAAGTGTAAAAAGTCCCACAAAAATAGAGAATTGCCTGAGGTTATTGAGCTAGGTGTAGATCTGTAGCTTGTCCTTTAAATGAAGGCAGCTGTCTTAGGCTAGAACGAAACATCATGTAGCAGACATTTATTCCCTCCCAATTATGAAGGCTGGAAGTCTAAGGTCAAGATGCCATTATGGTCAAGTTCTAGGGAAGACCTTCTTCAGGGTTGCAGATTGCCAGTGGACTTGCTGTGTCCTTTCTTGGCAGAATGAGAGAGAGCTAACCTCTGGGCTCTTGTTTAAAGATACTAGTCCCATTCATAAGGACTCCATTCTCATAACCTAATTACTTTGTAATGGCCCCATCTTTGAATATCATCACATTGGTGATTAGATTTCAACATAAGTATTTGGGAGATGCACAAGTGTTTAGTTCATAACAGCAGCCTTCCCGCTGAGGTGAGTACTGAAAACTGAGTTGAGAGCCATAGAATCTGCTCCAGCTCTTCACGGCACCATCTTCCCACATGTTTCTCAACCCCTGGGGTTGGAGATTTAGCTCAGTGGAAGAGCGCTTGCCTGGCAAGTGTAAGGCCCTGAGTTCGGTCCCCAGCACCGGAAAAAAAAAAAAAACAAAATCCTTTCTCAACCCCTTATCCTGCTTTGTATCTCTGGCATTTTATTCCTGGACTTTCAGTACTCATCAGTTCTGGAGAACCACTGAATATAAACTCACTAACCTCAGCATTTTTTTTAACTACTCATCATATGTTAGTTTAGTGGATTCAAAAACAGTAAGTTCACAAAAGCTCACTTTTATTGCAACAAAATATCTTGATATGAGTCATGGCACACGGGCTGGCCTAGAATGGTACAGGCAGAGGAATTCCCAGGATTAGAAACCTCACTCCAAAACTCTTCTGACACCCTGTATTAATAGATGGGTGTGGCCGCATCTTCGGGGTCATCCGTTCCCATAGGGAACTACACACTTTCAGTGTTTCATAGCCACTACTTTGACACCATGCTATTTGTTACTTGTACAGATATAAAAAGAAGTAGCAGAACTCACACACAGAACCATCATGATCATGTGACATATATAGAGATATTTGGCGATTTGAATGGGTTTCTTGTTAAAATTAACCTTCAGGGGTTCCCTGGTTAGCATCTCATTATACCCTCTTGATTTTAATGCCACCAGACATTGAGAGTCATTTTCTCCACCAACCCATTGTCATTGCCTCTCCATCACATATATCTGATCAGTGAGATATATTTAAGCAAATAAGCTACCAAGCCTCTAGGACAGAAAATACCAAGATTATTTCCAGAGAAGACTTTAGGGATAGAAGCTATCTGGCCATTCATATATTTGTGTCATTTCAGTGATCTTTCCTTTAAAATAGTCAATTTATTTTTTGATTGACAAATAACAATTGTATATTATTATGGTCTTTATTATATAGGTAATGCTAGTTTCTGCCCTTCCATTTATGTACACAAAACTCTTAAATGCCATTCTAAGCAGAGCATACATGTTTCCAATTCAGTTAAAATTTTCTCTGTGCAGAATTATGTACTCACCTCTCTGTATTGCCATAGCATTTATCAATTCTATAGTCTACAGTGGCTTATACTTGCCTTTATAAATATATCTGCCTTCCCCGCCAGTCCATGGGATCTCATAAGGAAAAAACTTCAGTTATCCTTGTATGTATATCAACACGTATGTAAAAATCCCTTTCAAAAATAAGAGCTGGAGTCATGACATGAGCTTGTAGTCTTAGAAACTCAGGAGGCTGAGGCAGGAGGATTGTCTGAGCTCAGGGGTTCAGAGCCAGCCAGGGCAACACAGAAAGACCCTGTCTCTAAAATAATAATAAATAAAAAAGTTCAGCAGTAGAGCCAATAAGTAGCATGCACAAAACCCTAGATTCAGTCCCTTGCCCCACAAAAAGAATGAATAAACATGGGATATATCATTGGTTCCTTACAACTCCCCAGCATCTCATCCAAAACAGGTTCAAAATACAAAACAGCTAATAGCCAGAGATTTCCTTAACTCCCCTAAGCAAAATATGTAAAGAGTACTTTCAACTTAGAAAGGTATCAGGTTTTAGGGTACAGCTGAATATTTACAATGCATCATGTATTCTCAGCAGTGGCTTGCTTGTCAGGTTTCCCTCTCCTCCCCAGAAATTGGTGAAAGAAAACCGAAGACAAAAGATCTAATATTAGTCCTATCTCATCTCTGCCATTAGGCACATTGAACCTAAGCACACAGTAGAGTACTAGTTAAAAAGTGAAAACAGGGGACAGGAGTTACTGCTCAAGTGGTAGAGTGCTAAGCAGGAAGCCCTCAGTTCAAACCTCAGTACACTGCTCCCCAAAAAATAAATAAATAAAAATAAAATAAAGCAGAACAAGTCAAATAGCAAAAAAAAGGTCATACTGACTTCTTCTTGTCTTTAAATTTTAATTTTCATTAATATAAAATGTAATGTTTCAATCATATGAGATTGTCATGCATTCTTGTAAGTTTGTCACTTTTAAGATTATAATAGTAGGCTGGGCATGGTAACACAAACCTGTAAACCCTGCTCTTGAGAGGCTGAGGAATGAGGGTCACATGTTTAAGACTGTGTCTCAAAGTATGTGTGCAGGATTATAGCAGTATTTAACAATATTTCATTTTATCCAACAAATAGTTAAAGTAAGGCTGATTTACTACAGAATGAGCATATTATATGAGGACTGTGATAGTCACACTGTCCTTTCTTATAGTCACATGTCAAGTTTTTATCTGACAGGTGTGGCAACTCCTAGATATCAATGCTGCACACGCCAATGAAACCAGAGTCCTAGGCATGAAGTACCAGCAAATTAGGTCTGGTCACTCACCCTAAAGAAAGAAAACAAAAGTAATAGTGAAAAGGCAGCGAGGCTTTAAATCAATATAGTTGCATTGAAAAGATGGAGATCAAGCATTTTAGCTCATCTTTATGGTACTGACTTGGCTTTAGGCTTAAATAGAAGAAGAATTGGGGCACAGGTGAGAGTTCTGTGAAATTAAGCAGTCTTGGTCATACATTGGACTGGTTGGTAATTATCTTAGTCTTAAAGGCAACTCCAGACAACTCCTTACTGTTTGAGGGGACAATCTGGTTTCCAAGAGATGACTTCTCTTGCTGGGGGTGGGACAGCCTTAGTTTATGCCACAATTTGTATCTGTGAGGCTGTCTGTGAGGCTTCACTGTTTCTGGAATCCAAGGTGCCTTCAGGTTTAATGACTGGAGATGTTCAGGTACCTTTTGGGGATTTGGAATAGGGTATAAAAGCTCACAGTAAAATACCTTACTTGCTCTTATCTTTGTGCCTTCATCCTTGAAGGGGAATGAGATTGATTAGGTATCACCAGTTTTCAGACAGACTCTTTAAAAGACTAACACACCAATGTGCAGAGAAAAGCAGGAGACTGACCCAAAGTAAAGGAGAGAGACGTAAAAGAAGGCGGGGATGTCAGGCTTTTATCCTGATTTTTGTTATCTAGGTGAAAAAGTCATTGAATTTTTAGCAAAAGCAGTTTTAACCACCTGCTACATTATTTGTCTTGTATATTTTACTAATCATCAATAACAACCATGGTCTGTGCTGAATATGACATGTGTTTTATGTAGGTCTGATTAGCATTTTATATATTTAAAAGTCACAGAAAAATACAACCTTAAATTGTCTTCACACAAAGGAGTAAGTCAAATTGCACATCTGGCTGAAAAACTGTAATGTGTGCTATTATCATTGTTTGGACCTGAGCGTCCTGCACCTGACTTTCTGTTCTGATCTTACCAGACTCTCTTTTGATTTTATCAAGCATGAGAAACACTACTGGAATAAATACTTACTAGTAAAACAATCACTAGTAAAGATATCTGCTCAGGCTGGGACTTTTCTGACAATGGTAATGATCTCATTAGTTATGTTAATAGTTTTAATAGTGCCTTGGAGAGTAAGAAGATTTGCCTTTAAGGGAGGGAAAAGCACAGCTGAATTGTCTAATTAATGGATTGAGCCACTCATTAGCTAATCTTTTCCAAAGTCTCTAAAGATGTCCTGGCTAATGGTCACTAGAAATAGAGAAGTATTTTAATAGAGAGCCCTCGGTCTAAAGGCTTTGCAGGGATACCATTGATTACTTTGTACACAATAGTAACAGCACAAATAACAGCAGCAGCCAAGTTCTGTTGAGGATTTACAATATGTCAGGCATACATGGGAACAGAATAGCTAAAAAGACATGCTGAATTAATTCATTCAGCTCGCTAATGGATATCTAACTCAAGTTACACATAAATTTATTAGATTGGAAGAGTTGACATGATTGACCAACTGTTCAAAATTGTACAGATGGAGGCTACAGGTGGATCCTGAAACTTCAGGATTTATGACAAGTTATACATCATATCTTGCATCTGTGAGGGAGAAAATTCATTTTTCATAGGCAGCATAAATCTCCATTCTGAAATAATAAAGAAGAAGTTTTATGGTTGTATTATTGTTATTCTTTCTCTCCCTAATCTTTACAATTTGCATATTAAATCAATCTAATGACCTGAGGGTATAGCTCAGTGGTAGAGCCCTGGCCTAGCATTTATGAGGTCCTGGTTTACATCCACAGCACCGGAGAAAAAAGAGTCAATCAAGAAATAAACAATGAATGTTCATCTACTGAATGTAAATCACTGTGTTAAGTAGTATGGAAGAAAGAGACAATGTTTCCAAGTCCCTTAAAGCTAAGTCTCTGATGGCCTACAGGAGTTGAATCAGACCATCTAGCTCCTCATTATATTCTAACCAGATAGGCAGCATGTCAGAGAACTCAGAACAAGAGTGCTGGGTAACTTCCAAGAGCACAGACCTGGGAAGCCGCAGTCCGCATTGAAACCATCGTTATTAATATATGCCTTTGCTAAAGCTCTTAAATCATTCAGCATTTCAACTTTCCTCATCTCTGCAATTGGAGGCACTAGTAACCCTTGATTAGATTACAGTGAGGACTGAATTCAAATGAAGGATATATGTCTACTGTAGGAGTTTATAATAAATAATAGATGGAAGATGTCATTTTATGTTAGTTATTAATAATAGGAGTACCACCTGGGTCACTTCATGTCAGTAATATTATGCTTAAGTGGCATTGTATTGAAACCAAACATGATTATCCATACAAACATGTATTTGGTGTGTTATTCATCTTGTAAAACTTTTAATTGGGAATTTAGCAATAGACAAATGATATTCCATAATCAGAGCAGTACTCTCAGACCAACTTGCACTCTAACAATTAGTTTTCCTTTTCATGAGACTTAGCTCTAACCCAATAATGTCCGTATCTTGTACTAATCAGGATGAGCTATCCTCTGTTACAGCCCCCAAATCTTAGCACAACAAAGTTTTAGCTCTCAGTCATAAAAATGATCTACTGTGAGTACATCAGTATGGCAGCACTCCAGTGCACTCTCCTAAGTGGCGACTGAGGAATCCAGGCCCTTGGCGTTGTTGATCTCTCGTATCAGTGCATGGCCTCCGGGGTATGCTGTGTGAAGGGCAAGGGAGATCATGAAAACTTGCCTAAGGATGCTTACGGCCAAGTGTGTCTTCATTTCATTGATTGGAAACTGTAACTGCAAAGAGACTTGGAAATGGAACCTTCTACGGCCACTCAGGAGGGAAATGGATTTGGAAAACATAGCATTTTCTTCATGATATTCTTAATATTTAAGATTAAATAGTATTTATAGTGTATAAATTGCATAGTGTATAGTGTATAAATTGTATCTCTTTAGTTTTTACTATCCACATGTCACTCTCTTTAACTGTTTTAGATCATGAAACTTAAAACCAAGGTCTGTGTCATTCTCAATGCATGGTGCCTCATACATAGGTGTACAGGCAGTTGAATACGTGCTTTTCATATTGATGTTCAGAATGACAATAATAAATACATTTTGTTCACTCAATATAGATTATTGTGGAAGGGGGAAAGACAGTAAAGGAATTCATTATCACAGCCACTATTAGTTACAAACTGGAGAAACCCAGAAATAAGTATGGCACATGGGTGAAGTAGGTGATGCTTCCCATAGAAATTGTACTGTTCTACTCCCTGGCTTCTTATGCTTCCCAAATGTACTGCATAAAACCATTAATGCACATAAAAGATCTCAATGAAGAATGGAATCTTGCCTAACTAAGTAGGATAATTTGGCTGGCCAGATGAAGAAACTTCCTGAAGCAATTCTTAAAATAGAAAAAAAAAATATTAAGTCCCTATGCACAACCAATGAAAAAGGAAAATTTTCAGCTAAACGTGCAATGGTTTACCAGTTGCAAGCACATGAAGTACATACTCTATCAACTATCAGCATGTTATACATTTTTAAATAAGTGCTTCTTTTTTACAGAATGAGTAATCAGACTTGTTTACAGTTTCTCAGCTTCTGTCCCAACAAACAGCACCAGGGAGAGATTAGCCCTTGTGTAGGATGCCAGCCAAGTGATAATCTCTGTTGGATGAGTGGAAATAAACCATTGTTTTACAAATCTTGTTCTGGCTTTAAACATTTCCTTCTGCTTTCATTCTACAATTACAGCTGATGCATATCGGTCCTAACTCTGTGCAGAGTCCTAAGAGGCACCATTCTCATAAGGACCACCATGTTTTCCACACTGTTTGCATGGATGACATGTTTAGGTTGTCAATGTATCTACTCATTCCAGGACAGTCTTTTCAGAAAGAGATCTTGCATATGTAATCATCTTGCTTAAAATACTTTAAATGCTCCTCAGTTGTCATAGGATGAAGCCTTTGCAGCCTGAGATTGTCAGGCCCTTCACTGCTGGTCCAGCCCTCGTCACATCACAGGGCCCCTGCCCCTTACTCTGTGCCTATCTTCTTTTCCCAATTCCCTGTATTACCTCTCTCTCTGAAGCCCACTCTTTCTCCTAGTTGTAGCTCAATTGTCACCTCCTCAAAACTCCTTTTCTGATCTTTCAGATTAGATTGAAAATCCCTACTTTGTGCTTTCTTGTATCATGTGCCCCTTCTCTATGACTTCACAGTGCAGTATTCTGTGTATCTATGCAGCTACGTGACTGACATGTGTGTCATGTAACAACTTTAAGTTTCATCAAGCCAGAGATGATACTGATCTTAGACTTCTTAGCAAGCATGGTTCTTGGGACACAGCAAGTCCAAAAACCACATTTCATTAAAGGCAGAGAAGGATAGGAAGTCAACCAGCCTTTACTTTTCAAAGACACTTCCCAGGTCAGCATCTCTCTGGTTTCTGGGCTTCTACAGCCCTACTGTTGGTTGTTCACGCTGAGCAGCCTAGTTTCTCCAGCTGAGTTTGCTTGCAGTTGTCCCAATTCTGCTCATTATTGTGCCTGATAACCTGCAAGTCATTGATCCCTCATTCAGCCAGCTCCTGGATACTCATCACAGGCTCAGCAGGGGCCTGGCCCTCGTCCAGGTCACCTTCTGTAAGCACTGAGCGTGACACTTCATATTTAATATTGTTGCCAGGAAACGCTGATGAAGCCGTTCACAAATCCAGGCAATGGCAGGGAAAACGTCATTCCCCAATAAATGCTTCCCACACCTGGGTTATACTCACCCCAACAAGCTTTTTCCTTTCAGGATTTTTGCCTCAGACTGAGATTCACAGCTTGAATTCAAGGCATTGCCTCTGAATCAACTATCCTGTCACTATTTCTTTGCATGCCTGCATTAAGAAAAAAAAGGACTCTTAAGTTTATCAAGCCAAAACAAGTCCTTAAACTTCAGAAGGGTTAAGTTGAAAACTATCCATAGATGTCTTCAGAGATTGTGATTGTTTCTTCAAGGCTCTGACAGACAGATTCCTTGGTAAGGTTAACAGCACATTTCAAACTAAATGTTCTAGAATACTGGGTACTGGAGAACCTCCCAGGGAGGCCCCAACCATAACTTGTTTATAGAAATGTCCTAGTACGGATACTCATAGTTCTGGTTTATTTTAAATTATAGCTAAATTATATCTTAAACTTGACCCAAATTCTAAATTAATCCTAACTCTTTCTGCATAAAAGCCCACAATCACTGTAAGTCAGAAGAACAGGCATTCCCAAATCACTCGATTGTTACTATTTGTCAAGAAACTGGCAAGAAACGTGCCATCTTTACAGACCAAGTGAGAAGACACTTGGGAAAGAGCTCATTATTTTGAGATTTCTCCCAATGAAGATCTGAATCCCTAAGCCTTCCTTTGTTGGTTTTTTTTTTTTTCTGATTTTTTTTCTTTCTGATCCTGTCTTTCTTTCTGAGTTCCCACCTGGTCCTCCTATCTAACTTTGTTTTTGTTTGTTTGTTTTTTTGTTTTGTGTGTTTATTTTATACTAATTGTACTTTTATTCATGCATGTCTTTAGCTTGTCCCCTAAATTTTGACTTATTTCAGGCTGCATTCTTGATAATAAATCTTCTTGACTTGTTCCTAAGACACTTCCCTTTGAGTTTCCCTGATGGATTTACTCAGACCTCAGAGGGTCAAGTTTACACATACCTTGAGATATGTTACCAACTGATTATAAACCTTTTTATGGTTCTGACTTAAGCACCCAGACTTGCACACATGCCCACTAACTCTCAGTTTCTTTTGCAATAAAATCTCTTCCTTAATGGTGAATTCATTTATAGCAAGAACTATTCACAATGTAGGCCAAGTTAGCTGCATATTGATATTATGCATATGCCTCATGCAGAACATCCTAAGTACAATAGCATTACAAATGCATTTTAACTTAATATCATGCAGATTTGTATAGGGTAACTACTATTTATTTGCAGATTATCTAGCTCAATGATTCTCAAAAATATCATAAGATGCTAATGAGTGGGCCATGGTACAGTATAATTTTAAATGCAAATGGAGTTACATTTGAGTTTTAAAGGGGGCTCTATTAATAATGACATGGGGACAAAAGCCATAAAACATGGACTTATGTGGGTCATCTTAACTATAGCTACCCTGAAGTATGCTTCAGACCACTTGAATAATAATGAAAGCACTTAATGTATGTAAATAAGGGAAAATTAAAAGTTTTTGCTCATTTATATGCTTTCCTAAGTGGAAATATTTAATTTTGTTTGTTTCAATTATTAATAGTCTTGGATAGACTCACATGAACCTTGTCATAAGGTACCAGCATTATGGGGTTAATGCTTTAAAGTTAAGTGCACATGAGCTAGATGAATGCAACTGAATTTCAGAAAATTAAAATTAAATTACTGTGAAAATTAGGGTTAATAATTTGTATCAAGTCACTTTATGTTAGTTTATGTATTTATGACACACAACATCATAAACACAATAGCATTATAAAATGCATTTTAACTTAACACCATTCAGATGTATATAAGGTAGCTACTATTAATTTGTAGATTATCTAACTCAATGCTTCTCAAAAATGTCATGAAAATGCTAGTGGGTGGGCCATAGTACAACGCTATAATTTTAATGGACACTGAGATGTTTTTAAGGATGAAAGGGGCTCTGTTATTAATTGCGTGGAGACAAGACATTAACTGATGTCACTCTCTTCCATGAATTTCCAAAGAAGCCTGACTCTCACTTACTACCTTTAGATACATCCTCTTCCTCATCACTCAGGACCTAGAAACCTATTCATTTTTGAAACTAATCCAAAATAAAAAATACCCATCTAAGGTCATTTCAATGTAAAACCTTGACAACGAACTTTCAGTTGGTATCTTAGTCACTTATTACCTTGATTTCTGATTTTGATAGGTGGGAACCCGGACAAAAGGCCTGTCTTGAGGTTCCACATGCCCTGCAAATTCCCTCTGTCCCTGAAACTCCTTGGACATGGTCTGAATCCTGGCCTGATCCTCTAATAAACATGCTGGTCAGCTGTAAGAACTGGCATTTCTGGAGCAGGAGGAGTTTCTTTTCTCAGAATTTTTTTCAAGTAGTATCTAGAGAAGCAAAGGGGCAGGGGATTTGGATTCATGACAGAGTAGCATGTCTAGTTTGGGGAGTTGCATCTTACCTTTTCCTCAAAAAGATAACTACAAGAATTTTTCTGAGTCCTAGACTTCTAGAGGGAATCTATAACTAATCCAAGAAGGAACACAACCTGAAGACCTTAGGGAGAATTATCTGTAACAGGCAATCTTACATGACTATAGTATGCTACAGGCATCAAGATACAATTTTCTGGTAAGTGATGTTTTTCTGTTATAAAATTGTTCTAAGTTATGAATATTGTTAAAGGGAGAAAATAAATGTGGTTACATTGCTCTGTTCCCAGGAAGACTATATTTTGAAAACATTTATGTAGAAAACTTATGGAGGGGCTCACAAACATTATGGTTACATTTATAATGATATACCTCTATGTAGCATTCTTTACTACTTCTATACCACTCCCCCAGTGGATATATTTGGAGATGGAGCTTTTAAGAAAACAATTACAGTTAAAGAAGATAATCAGTATAGGTCTCTGATTTAAAATGGTTAGAATCATTGTAAGAATGGACACCACTGTCCCCACATGCATGGAGGAGAGGTCATCTGAGCACACATTGAGGAGATGGCCATCTGCAACCCAACGGGAGATCTTTCCTCAACCCTGCTGCTGCCTTCATCTTGGACTTCTAGTCTCCAGAGCTAAATTTCTGTTGTTTAAGCTTCCCAGAATCTTACATTTTGTTATGGCAGCCCGAGCACACTAGTGTACCCTGCCACCATGTGACTTTTAGAATTCATGGAATCATCTCTGCCATTTTTGCCGCCATTTTCTAGATTTTGTCCTTTTCCTTGAAAAAAAAAAAAAGCAGATGGAGTGGCAATACTGTTTCTAGTGTGACCTCACCAAAGAGAAGCAAGTGGTAAGTTATTTAATAAGTCTGTTAAGCATGAGGCACATCTCTAGAAAAGCCTGATGTCTATATGCTTCAGTATTTCATGTACCAGTAATGATACTCAGAATCCCTTCTCTATTTTCCACTTGGATCTGAGTTCCTAGAGCTTTAGCCACAGAATGCTAAAGAAGAAAGAGAAAAGTGGCTTTGAGGCCCATCTTCTTTGTTCTGAGCTTCATGCAGTGAGCTTTATTCACATGCATTTCCTATTTAATTGTCCTTGCTGTGTGATGAGATGGAATTTTTAGGGATGATATTGAGGAATATTAATATCAAGCCTCTGATGTTGTCTAGAGCTTGATCTCTCTTGTACCCTGACTCAGAGTTTTCTTCAATGCCAATAATTAATTGCTTATCTTCTGAGTTAGCTCATGCCCTTCATCTGTCTGTTCTCTTTATGCATATTTGGTGCTCTGGCCCTATAATAACCAACTTCTTGAATAACTATCAATACTGTTGCTTTTTATTCCTTTTACTTTAATTGTCTACCTAAATCCCAAGTAGGGCTAAATCCAGTTCCTTGTCTACTCCATCTAAGTACTGGATGGGTGAGTTTGACTGCCACACAGTAAAGTCATGTCTATCTATCCCAAGACCCATTAGTACATCAGGGGACATCTCTGCCCCTCCTTACTCCATTCACCTTCCCACTGCCTTTATTATTTCATATCTTTATCCTTCTCAAATCCCCCAAATTCATCCACAATTCTCAAATTAATTATCTCAATGATAAAACAAACCATATAACGTCTTTATTTAATCACACTCATAATCCTAACCTGGCTACACAAACACCCAAATAACTTGCCTTTAATAATGAGCATAAATATTGCCTCTCTTCTACTTGTTACTCTTTCTCTTTCCACTACCAAAGAACAGTCCAGCAATTGGCCTCCATCATCTCATCTTCAATCTGCACTGAGTCATCTCATCAGCATACAAATATGCTGCAGTTTCTCCCACTTGCTGTACTTTCTTCTGGGCTCCATTCCACCATATTCAGCATTTCACTTCTTTGTCACTTTTCACAGCAAAACTTTCAAAATTATCTACAATTCTTATTCAAATCCATTTCAGTCTGAATTTCACCTCCATTACTCCTCCAAAATTTCATTTGTCAAGGTGACAAAATATTAAGAGCAAATATTTGGTGTATAAATTGATAAACACTGCATCTAAGGAGGTCAATGAACCAAAATAACCTTTGCCTAAGTCATGATTTTGCTGAAGGCTAAGCATGGTTAAATATTAATGATTACTCTCACTAGCACTGCACAGTAACAATTACAAAGGTAAAGAAATGACTCCTTTTCTTAACAGAAAAGAATATTACTAAAAATAAAATCAAGTTTCTAGGAAATTAATCACTACATGATTTTCATCAACCACATTAATGAGCCTATTGATGTGTTAATAAACTCATTGTTAATTTCTGACAACTTTCAAGACATTCTTAATCACGAAAAGAATGATTCATAGATTGGTATGCAAAGGGATTCACCAAGCATAAGCATTGGAGTGTGGCTAAAAGGACATATGTGCAAACTCCAGTACCTCAGAGAGAGAGAGGAGAGAAGAGAGAGAGAGAGAGAAAGAGAGAGAGAGAATGAGAGAGAGAGAGAGAGAGAGAGAGAGAGAGAGAGAGAGAGAAAGAGATGCATCAGTATGAATCACCATGATACAGAATTTCTTTTTTGGGGGGGGAATTTATTTTTTTATAATTGTATTGGAGTATATCATGACATTTACAAAAGTTCTTATAATATATCATACTTGAATTCACTCCTTCCATCATTCTCCTTTATCCTTCTCCCCTCATTCCTGGAATAGTTTCAACAGGTCTCATTTTTCCATTTTTTTACATGAGTACATAATATTTCCACAATATTCACCCTCCTACACCCTTTCCTTGTATCCTCCCCCTTCTCACTGGTACTAACCCTCCAGACAGGATCTGTCCTGCCTTCCTATCCTCAGTTTTTGTAAAAAAATATGACATTTTTACTTGTTTAAGAGATTATTGTGGGGCAGCTGATAGGCAGAGAGCTCATGAGAGAAATTTTTTGCACTATCCAGGCATATGATACCTTGGGCTCCTTAATAAACCAAGGCTAATTGCCTTCATATTCTTTCTCCTGATGATTTTAATAGAATTGATCGTGATATCAAAATAGTAAAGAATTGTAAACTTTTATAAGTGTAATGTGAAAAAATTACAAGTAAGCTTAAAGTGATAACTTAGAATAAGTTTACATCAAATAAATGTTTTTAGGACTGGGGGGTGTTTCTCAGAGAGGGCTTGTCTAGAATTCACTAGACCCTGGGCTCAATTCCCAAGACTACTAAAAACTGTTTTAAAGTATGTTAAAATTGTGTAAAAGATTGTTTTTGTTGTTACTTTGTACTCATGACATACAAGAAGAGAATTGAAGTGATAATGTTTGAATATAAGTGGTATAGACTTTAGCTGTTAAATTTCACCAATTTTCTGAAATCAGTCCCTCTGGCATCCATCAGGTCTACAGCAGAGGGTAGAGATGATGTTGGGAGGTGGCTTAAGTTGATCCAGTCAGTCAGTATCAAAAAATACCGCCTGCTGCAAGCATTTGACTTAGCATGTGAAGGGCACTGTATTAGCCATCAGCACAGTGTGAACAAACCCCAGATTGCCATCAGTGTCCTCCAAAAAATTTTATGAGTGTTCTCATAAAATTGCAAGAGTCTATATTTGCAAAATTCCAAATTTTCGTATCATTATAAAAATCCATATATTAAAACAATTTCCCATCATTTATAGATCCTTTTATTAATTATTTGATTAGAACAGTGTATGTGGTAAGATTTGAAAGAACTTGAGGGCACAATTAATCAGGTCTGAAAAAAAAAGTATTCTGAGCATGCTAGATAGTCCCTAGGGGAAGGAAAATAAATTTTGTTTTTCTCATTCTTGTAGGTATTATACTATCCTCGTAAATTTCTTAGATCGTTAACTCTTATCTGTAAAGATAAATCTGAAATTAGCTCTTCCATTTTATCACAATTTTCTAAGGGTTAAAATAACTTATAAGCAGAAAGTGGCCCTGAGATGGTTCAGAGGACAATGATCAAGCATGACCATCCAGATCATCGATACAAATAGCACTGATGGCAAGGCAAGGACTTCAATTAGACTTTCGCTGTAGGATCAAAAGAGAGATCCCAAACAGTCTAGTTCTTATCCCGCCAAAGTCACTGTGTGACCTGGAAATCTACATTTTGCCTTTTCTCCATGTATTCTCACCACACACTACAGTTTGAGAACTTCTAGTCTCTAGATTAAAGCTGGTCAAAGGCATTTTTCCCCAGTTGTCCCCAAATTTCAAACTGTACCTGTAAGCAGTGGGACTCTAATTTCTTTGTAAGTTAAATGAGAAAGGAGAGCCCATCCTTGATGTCTCAGCTGCCTGCATTAAGTTAATTAAGGAATAGATGGAAATATGTAGTCGAACACAAGCCAGCAAGCCTGTATCTGTTCATTCAAGTGCTTTCTTCAAAACTTTTTTTCTTCCACCTATTTAGCATTCCATGAATGAACAATTCTCTCCAGATTATTACATCCTTTATGAGACTAAAGTTCTGCCTGTTGACTACCTGGTATGAATTATAGTTCAATAATGGGAGCAAGAAGAAGAAGACAGAAGACAAGAACAGAAGAAGAAGAACAGAAGACAGTTCTCTTTACTAATAATCATGTGTGCTTAACAATAAGACATTGATTTCTTTCAAGTGAAGCAGATAATTCAATTTAATCTGGTTGAATTTTTTTTATTATTTTCACATACTCCTTATTTTCCCAATAGGATTTAATCCTTAAAAGATTCTTCTAACATTTAAATTTTATGCAAAACTGAAGTGAATCAAGACAAATATATTCCTTTGTAGTTTTTTTTCCATCCCATACAATTTTATTAAGTACCTTCAGACCAAAGATATCATTGAAAGAAATATGAAGAGGATTTAAAAATGAGTACCAGTTGTAGCCCTTACCTTCAAGGAGTTAGAATTTACTGAATAAAAAGCTTACAATAATAAGTCATGCTAATAGATAAATAATGTTCTACAATGTTCTATTATTGTTTAGTAAAAGAAATTACGATTTCTGTTGACTCTGAGGTCTACACAGCCACCAGTAAATTGAGATTTCCTAAAGCTGGGTTCACCGTGTCCTACAAGGAATATGAGTTTCTGCAACTCTCGTTCTCTAGTTCATGGGAGTATGCAGCACATAGCAGAGCTCTCCATCGAAGATGGCCGGTTTTATGTGTCATGTCACCTTATATAGATACAGTCCCAAGTTGTTACATCAAAAACTCACCTAGGTATGGCTGTGAAAGTGTTTTGTAAAGGGCAAAATAGTTTCTGCCTGATAGCGAGGGGGTGGGGGGGAGAGGGAGGGAGCGGGGTAGGTAAGGGAAGGGGTAGGGGAAGGGGGGAGAAATGACCCAAACATTGTATGCACATATGAATAAAAGAAAAATAAATAAATGAATAAAAAGAAAGGGTTTTGTAGACGTGGATGGATATTCATAATCTGCTCACTTTATGTAAGAGAGATTATCCTGTAATCTGAGTAGGCATAATTCAATTAGTGAAAAGCCCTTAAAATCTGAGTTAAGGCTTCCCTGAGGAAGAAATTCTACCTGTAGACCATGGCTTCAGCCTGTATTGCAAGATGTAGTATCCTCTTCCCAACATCCAAGCCTACAAATTTTGGACTTTCCTAGAATCCTATAAGCCAATTACTTGCATGACTATATACATCCTACTAGTTCTGTATATGTCCATATATATCATACTAGTTCTGTTTTTTTTATTGAATCTTGACTGATACACTACCCATTCCTTTATTCACTCACATATCAATTTATAAGTATGTAAATCTTTCAATATTAAACACTAGATCAGGTGCTGGAGATTCAAAATATTTTATTACTGAGGAATAGCTTTGACAAGAATATGGGGAGCACATATTTGAGAACAGGAGCTTCAAACAACGTTGAACTACTTGACTATCCAAAACAAGGCTAAGCCTAGTAACCTATAAGGCTTGAGAGAGAATCACATTATTTGAGAACCTACTATGAGGTGTTGGGGCTCAGAAAATGAGACCCTGCCAGTTTCAGTGCTTTGACAAGCTGAATTGGAAGAACAGTCTGAGGAGACATCTCTCTATCCTCCCCTGCTTCTCCCCAAGTGCAGCAATCAGCTCTCTCTGAAGTTCTTGTACCTGACTGAGAAAAATTCTTCCAAAAGAAATGCAATTGTCTGAGACCTGCCTCCCTAGGAATCTTATCAAATAACCAGGAAATGTTAACCATCTGCAAAAGATGAGAGAGAGAGAGAGAGAGAGTCTTTATGGTGCCCAGATTGGCTTCGTCTATTCTAAAGGCAGCTCAAAGAAATTACCTGGAAGACTTTATCTCAGAAGACAACCTTTGCTCCCAGTGAAGTCCCCTCATCTTCTTGTATGGCGCTGCTATCTCCCCAGAGCTGTGAAGAACTTTGTCTGAGGCCATTGTCTGGTTTTTGGACTTATTCATTTATTCTAAAAATAGTTTACTTCCTGCTAAAATTGCCTACTCCCATTCTGTCTTCCTCCCCCTTATAAGTGATCCTTCCAAGGGTGAAGGGGACATTTCTCTGACCCCACAGGACCATGCTTTATGCTGAAAACTTCATATGTATCAGCATATCAATCATCAGACTTACTTTATGATGAAAGTCCTCTTTTTTTTTACCCTGACAGTACTTTGTCCTTTAAAATAGTGGCAATCAAAAGGCACATATTGATAAGAATATCTCAAAGCAAAATAGAAAATATTAAAAAATTACTATGTCATTTTAAAAGATGCTGACAATTTGTTAATATGAACGTAGTTTATAAAATGATAGTTTTGCTTTACTAGTTTATCCCTTTATCTTTTAAGAAAGAAAAAATGATGGTGTTAATATATGTGATATCTAGTGGGACATATCACAAACCTTTATACGACTTCACTTGGTTTGCTAAAGAATAAATGGCTAAAGTACGGTTTCAAATTATTGTAGTGCTTTCATATCTCTCGTTCCTATCTGG
This sequence comes from Castor canadensis, assembly GCF_047511655.1. Classification (NCBI taxonomy): domain Eukaryota; kingdom Metazoa; phylum Chordata; class Mammalia; order Rodentia; family Castoridae; genus Castor; species Castor canadensis. The sequence goes on along the minus strand of NC_133399.1, from coordinate 77,026,494 downwards.
AATTCACAAAGTAAAAAGAAAAAAGTCCTCATTTTCCTTAGCTTAGAAAAAGCCTGTAATTTTGTCATTAGGTAAGCATACTATCCAAAAATATTAAGACAAGGTTATACAATAACCTTGAAACAGATCAGAAGTTAAGACATGAAAGATGTAAAGGTCAGTTATATTAAAACAAATAAAGTTTGACCCATATTATTGCTCACTTACTATGTAGAATGTGTACTCTTTGGTTAGGGATACTCAGATTAGAAGTGGTACAACAGCAATGTCCATAAATATAAAATTCTAAGATTCAAATGCATCAGAATGAAATTTATGATATTCACACATAAAGTGTTCCTTTGCATATTAGCCTTTGCAAAGTTCCTTTGCAATTAGACCTTATATAGTAAATTTTATATCACATATGAAGTGTTCCTCTTAGCGTTAATAAAGTTGTATGTCATTACCTCTTTTATCACAGCATAATTTCTTAATATCTGAAAGCATTTAGAGCTTTAATTTTTTTTCTGTATATTTCTATCAGAATGTCCTAGGCTACCATCCTGAAGCTTTGAGTATGTTCTCAGAATCTTAGGGATTTTCTTGTGAATTCACTGTGATCCTCCATTTCTAAGCTGTCCTTCTCACCTCATGTTCACCGTGAACACAATTCAATTCATGACATCCTGTTAACTCACTTCTCTATTCAGTTTTTGCCTTTGGTGATGCTCTTTGAATTTTAATCAAATTTTCCTTGTGCAAATTTGAGAATATTATACCTAGATATTGTCATTTCCATTAGTAATTATTTGAGCATGTGGCAGTGAGTATTTTGTTTATCCATTCTTTTTTCCTTCTTTTGTAATTCTACAAAAAAAAGGGTAATGGTCTCTTTTTGCTGAATAGTTGATTTCCTTCCATTATCTTTTTGAAAATTAGTCATTTACTACCATTTCCACTCTGATGTAGTTTCCTTTTCTAGAATCTATTCAGAGTGGTTCCCTTTCCTCAGTGCTTGATAATTATATTTTCTTCCAATATTTCTTTCATTGAAATTACCTATTTCTTAACATGAGCATTTCAATGTGTTTTACATATGTATGTGTATATATCTGAGTGACTATTTTATGAATATCCCCTTATTCAGCTTATTTTCTAGATGAAGGTACTGATGCATAGAATAATTAGAAAGCTAATTTAAGAGTAAATGGCAGAATTAAGATTCAAACTTAATCTAACTCCAATCTTATAAACTTACTATACTTGATGATGGATCAAGAAGTAATGACTTCCAGGCCATGGGAAAGTGTTTTTCTTTCTTTTAGAACACAGACTGTTTCACAATAAGCTGCAACCCTGTAATATTGCCTTCCATCAAAAAATATTCTTACACCAGGAAGCTACTTAATCCTCACTCCAGCATTTACATGAAAATAGCATAATTCAGATAAAGTTGAAGGGACTTTGGGCTGATTTTATAGTCCAACTTCATGGTAGATCTGACTAAGATAAAAACACAGAACATTTTCTTTTGGCGGTACTGGGGTTGAACTCAGGGCCTCCTGCTTGCTAGGCAGGTATTCTGTCACTTAGCAGTACCTCCAGCTCTTTTTATGTCTTAGTTATTTTTTGAATAGGGTCTCACGTTTTTGCCATGGGTGGCCTTAGATGGTGAGCCTCCTACCTGTACCTCTTGCATAACTGGGACCATAGACGTGAACCACCAGCTTTGTTGACTGAGATGATCTCAATAATATTTTGCCTGTAGTAGCCTGGAACCATAACCCTCCTAATCTCTACCTTTCAAGTAGCTGGGATTACAGGAATGTACATTACCCCCAGCAAAGAACATTTTTATTGGATTTAGAATTCATATACCTTGTACATTACAGGTAGTTAGAGCACAAAATTTATTGCATGAACCAGCTGTCACATTCTGCAAGGTGCTACAGATAGAGGTGGGAGAGAATTGTATTTCGTTGCATCTCATTGGATTCAGAGGTAAAGAGCAAATCCACAGGATTCTTATTTATTTGGATTACTCTCAATCCCAAATCTTAACACCTGGAGGATTGTTAACAACACAAGCATACTAAGTCCACTTTCCTTGTGCTCTCACACTAGTTTTCATTTATATTCAAAATCCATGAATAGTCATTCTGCATTGCTAGATTTCATTAAGTGATATGTGGCAGGGTGTTTTTAAAAGTAAATTCTCTTGGCTGCAGAATGAAAGGTTACAATGGATATAACTTTACTGAGTCTGTTCTTGTTTACTTTTAGCAATCAAATGACCTGATCTTTATATTAAACTACACAGGCTAATAACTTACATTCAGCAGAAACAACAGCATGGTGCCAAATACATGGAAGGCCCTGTAACCCAGTAACTGACGTAGAATATTAGAATTTCCGTGGATAGTAGATAAAAGCCCAGTGAGTCATAAATTTGAAAAAAAAAAAAAAAGAAAAAAGCAATATTGAGGGAGTTCTACTTCCATTCAGGGAATGCTGCCCTCTGAGAGTCAGGATACAACCAAACAATTTGGTGTAAATGTTGTAGACTTTTTGTTAGATTCCTGTGAATTTTCTATCTATGTAATCATGCATTATGCAAAGAAAGAAGGTTTGACTTCTTCATTTCAAATTGTTATGCCTTTGATGCCTTCTGTCTTGTGCTTTATTTATTTATTTTTAGAAGGTCTTTATTTCTCCTTTGCTCTTAAAAGGTAACTTTACTAGATACCTTACTTAGCAGTTAATTTATTTCACAGTTTGAATTGATAAGTCCATGCTCTCCTATCCTTTGGGGTTCCTGATGTTTTTCTGATAGGTTTCCCTTTGTAAGTAACTTGGCTCTTCTCTCTTGCAACTTTCAGTATTATTTCTTTGCTCTGTACTCTTGGCATTTTAACTATCATGTGACACAGCAAAGTTCTTTTCTGGTCATGCCTATTTGGGGTTCTAAATGCCTCATGTACTTGCATGTCCATTTCTTTCCCTAGATTTGGGGAATTTTCTCCTACAATTTCATTGAATAAGTTTTATATGGTTTTAATCTGTATCGTGGTTCCCTCTTTTACACCACAGCTTGCTAGATTTGGTTTCTTAATCGTGTCCCAGAGGTCCTGGGTGTTGTGTGCATGATTTCTTTTTTTCTTTATTGCTATCTGAATGTACTAATTCTTGTTCTTGACTTTTCTTTATTTATTTTATTATCCTGCTGGGGGTACAATGTGGCATTTATAAAAGTTATTACAATATATCAAATATATCATAGTTGAATTCACTCCCTCCATCATTCTCCTTATCCTACCTCCCCCAATTCCTGGAGTAGTTTCAACATGTCTCACTTTTCTATTTACATACATGTGTACACAGAATTTGTACCATATTCATGATCCTACACCCTTCCCACATCCTCCCACCTTCCTCTGGTACCTAATGCCCCAGATAGGATCTGTTCTGCCTTCCTGTTCTCCAATTTTGTAAAAGAGAAAAACTGACATTTCTGTTTATTTAAGATAGCTATGCTGGGAGTTTCCTTGTACATTTCCATGTATATATGTATTATAATATGATTTGGTTTATCTCCTCTATTCTCTTTTATATCTTAGTCCCATTTTTATGGTGATTTCAACAGGTTTAAAAATTCTATATTCATTCTTATTTTCATGTTTTTAATTTGTATTGTTCTGCTGGGGGTACACTGTGGTATTTACAAAAGTTCTTACAATATGTCAAATATAACATACCTGAATTCACCCCTCATCATTTGACTTTGTCCCCTCCTCCCCCGATTCCTAAATAGTTTCAATATGTCTCATTTTTCCATTTACATACATGTGTACACAGTATTTGCACCGTATTCACCCTCCTACACCCTTTCCCTACATCCACCCCCACTTCCCACTGGTACCAACACACACAGACAGGACCTGTTCTGCCCTCATGTTCTCCAAGAAAAAAAAAATGACACTTTTGTTTATGACAGCTATACAGGGAGTTTCATTGTGACATTTTCATGTATATATGTATTATAATCCAATTTGGTTCATCTCTATTTTTCTTCTTTTTACCTTAGTCCCCTTCTTATGGTGATTTCAACATTTTCTTAGTTGCTGAACCATTTGAATTCTATTTAGGAAGTCATTGCCTATTAATTCCAGTGTATTACCTGCTTTTTCCTGCACTAGCTTCAAATTTTCTTATATTAAGGTCCTTAATCCACTTTGAATTGATACTTGTACAGGGTGAAAGACATGAATCTAATTTCAGTTTTCTGCATGTAGATATCCAGTTTTCCCAGCAACATTTGTTGAAGAGGCTTTCTTTTCTCCATTGCATGTTTTTGGCGCCTTTGTCAAAAATTAGGTGGGTTTATCTGTGTGGATTCATATCTGGGTCTTCTATTCTGTTCCACTGGTTTTTATGTCTGTTTTTGTGCCAGTACCATGCTGTTTTTATTGCTATGGCTCTGTAGCATAGTTTGAAGTCAGTATTGTGATACCTCCAGGGTTGCTCAGTATTGTCTTGGCTATTTGCAGTCTTTTCTGCTTCCAAATGAACTTTACAGTTGATTACTCAATGCCTGTGATGAATGTCATTGGAATTTTGATGGTGATTGGATCGAACATATAGATTGCTTTTGGTACTATAGCTATTTTCACAATATTGATTGTATGAATCCATGAGCATAGGAGATCTTTCCATCTTCTGTAGTCTTCCATTTCTTTCTTCAAAGGTTTATAGTTTTACTTGCAGAAGTCTTTCACATTCTTATTCCTTGTATTTTACTGTTTTTTGAGGCTATCACAAACAGAATTATTTTTCTATATTCTTTCTCACCTGCTCATTGTTGGTGTATAGAAAGGCTACTGATTTTTGTAAATTGATTTTCTATCCTGCTACTTTGCTGAAGCTGATTATGACATCTAGGAGTTTTTTGGTGAAGCTTTTCAGGTCTTTTAGGTATAAGATCCTGTCATCTGCAAATAGGGATAGTTTGACTTCTTCCTTTCCAATTTTTATTCCTTTATTATACTAATTCTCTAACCTTGTCTTCTGTCCTTGGTTATTCTTTCTTGTCTAGTAAAGATTATTGATTATTTTTTCGAGTGAAGTTTTAATTTGAGTTATTGAGCTTTTCATTTCCATTTGTTTTTTGTTCTTATTTGTTTGCCTGTTTTCAGAGTCTCTCTGCTGAATTTTTTGTGCAACTTACTGAATTTCTCACCCAGTTCTTTACTTCATTTATCCATTTATTTGAATCCTCTTAAGGTTATTGATCATTTTAAATTTGGCACTAAAACCATTTTAATATCTTTGGATTCAGTTATTAAATAGTTACTAACTTTGGAGGACTTGTGATATCTTGCTTTTTCATATATCTCATGTTTTTAAGATGTGATTTGTGCATCTGTTGGGATGGATATCTCTCCTGAGTTTATAGGAGGATCTTCTTAGTAAGCAGCCTTCTATTGAGGGCTCAATCAGGAGGAGAACACAAACAGCTCTAATAGCACCCACACCAAAGCATACCAGGTATGTAAATACAAATAAAGTCAATTAAAGCCAACTACCATACCACCAAACCATAGAAAAGAAGATAGAAAAATATAGAATAAACTGTGAAGTTAAGAATTAATCAAGGTAAAAGTAATAATAATGAATGAATGAAATAAAGGAGAGGGCAGTAAAAAGGAAAAAAGAAAGAAGAAGCAAAGTTAAATAAAAAAGAAGAGAAGCAAAAGGAAAAGAATGTGAGAAAGTTAAAGAAAAAAGACTAATAAATTTTAAAAATCTGATTACAAAACAAAGAAAACTACATAAATTAAATTAGATTAAGGTAAGAAGAGGATGGAAACTAAAGACATAAAAGAATTTTTTAAATAAAATATAAACATACTGAAAAATAAAAGACAAAAATTGGAGAACCTCCTTTTCAGGTTCTCTAACATTGGAGTCTGCCAGGTGGTGGTAGTGGGGTAGTGGATAATAGCTGGAGCCTACTACAGCTTCTACTCTCTAGCTGCTGCTGCTGTGTGTGTGGGCTGAGGACCAGACAGGGCAAGGACTAGTTATCAGCTTCAAGAGTGCATTCTGCTTAAAGCCTTCTTTGCTTTGAAGTCACTTTGGGCCACAATAGCTCTGCAGCCTCTGGACCAGATAGGCTCCCACTTGTTCCAAAGGCTCTTCAGTTTGTACACCCAGAGGCATTAGACATCCAAGCTGAGGGGTGTCTTAAAGTGCATCAGAGTGGGGGAAGCAAACAGAGCTCTGAGATCTGAATTGCAGGAGGACAACCAAGCAAGCCTGGCACTCCACCTGCTGGTCTCTGTGCTTTCAGATCTTGCCTAGGAGTGAATCATCCTGTGAAAGGCAGAAGACAGAGAAATGGAGCAGCTCTCCAGACCTGGGCTCAGAGTGTTCAGTCCTGCCTGGCAGAAAACTACATGCAGCAGGGATGCAGCTCTAGAAGCACAGCAATCCTCTAGTCATGGGCTCAGAGCTGTCAGTTTCTGCAGAAATCCCCAGGCATTGGGGTTTGCTCCAGGACACACAGGCAGGGCCAATGACCACCAAGCCCTCCACATCCTGTGCTCCCTGCTGCTTAAACTTCTCAACATGTCTGCATCAGACTCCCCTGATATTCTCCAGGACTACTTCCAACCCAAGGTCATCTCCCATCCAGACCCTGTGGCAGAGTGTCCCCAAGCTCACTGGCTTGTGATTGTCCCCAGAGTATCTCAGTCTCAAACAAGAGGGTGCCTGGCTGTAGTGTTTTGAAATATAGTGAGTGACAAAATGGGTTTCTTCTCTAATTCAGGCCTGCCACACAGGAGGGGTCACTGAATTTCCCCACTTGATTTAAGACTTGTGAGAACTGTGAGTTTCTCCCTTGGCTAGGACTTCTAGTCTATTGTCACCAAGGCTGCCTGGCTTATGTTGTGGTTGTAGCTTCAATAATCCCCACTACCATCTCCCCATCCCAGCCAGTGCTGGGACTGTGAGCTGTGGACTGTTTCCTACTTTAATCTGTGTTACTTTTATTTTTCTACATTTCCTACTTTAATCTGTGTTGCTTTTTTTTAACCATGCTTTTTTAGCTGTCCTGTCACTGCTTCCTTTCTTTCTCTCTCTTTCTTTTCTCTCTTCCTTTCTTTTTTCTCTTCCTTTCCTTTCTCTTTCTTCTTTCTTTCTCTTTTCTCTTCCTTCCTTCCTTCCTTCTTTTCTTTCTTTTTCTTTCTTCTTTTCTTTCTCTCTTTTTCTTTCTCTAGTCTTTGAACCAGGGCCTTATGCTTCCTAAGCAGGTGCTGTGCCACTTGAGCCACTCTAAATTCTCAGTAATCTTCTATCTCTCTCATCAGAACACAGTCTGTTTTTTGGTATCCTGACTTCTCTCATTCATGGAGGAAGCTTCTAATCTGCCATCTTTACCCAGAAGCTGTGTTTTTTTTTTTTTATTCTTTTTATCCATCATTGCATTAAGTTAGACCTTTAATAAATGAATGAAAGTGGTAAGATTGGACATATTTGCCTACCTTTACATTTGGGGGGGAATGAGTTCAGTATTTTATTGAGTGTTGCTAATTGTACCATTTTCATAGATGCCCTTGGTGAGACTGAGGAAATTTTCTCGTTCTTACTAAGCTTTGAATTTCTTTTTTGCCACCACAAATATGTGTTGAAATGTTTTTTTTCTTGAGTTGTTCATCTGAAATTTCTCCTTTAATCTGTTAATATGATAAATTACACTTTCACTTTCAAATTCTAAAGTAACATCATCACCCCAAGATAAAACTCACTTTATTATGATAAATTATCTTTCTTTATAGAATGTTAGAATCAGTTTGCTAAAATTTGTTCCAGATTTTTGCATCTACATTAACAAGTGATATGGATCAGCATTTTCTCTTCTTGTCAGATGCCCTGGTCAGATTATTGTTGTTATCAATATTAATACTAACATTCATCTGGATTCAGAGGAGAAGTTGTGAATCATTTCTTCTTCCTTTATTTTCTGAAAGTTATTTTTATGATTTCAATTATTTCTTACTTAAATATTTGATAAGAATTTATCTCTAAAGCATTCTGGTACAATGTCTGCCAGCAATAAAATGGGAAACTATGCCCATTTTTGTTATTTATTTATTTTGTGTTTTTTGTTATTGTATTATTGTACTGGTGGTACATTGTGACATTTATAAGAGTTCTTTTACTGTACCATGGTTAAATTCACTCCCTCTCCTCCATCATTCTCCTTTAACCCTCCTTCCCCCATTCCTGGAGTAGTTTCAACAGGTCTCATTATGTCCATCTTTTAAACAAGCTTTCTTTTCAAAGGAAGATATTAATTTCACTTCTACCCTGTCATCTCTTTACTCCTCTCATTGCCTGACTCTCCATGGTAGACTTTCTCTGGCTACCACAACCTTCAGGAACTCAACTTCCTCCAGTCCTTACGTGAAATATGGTTTGTTACCCTAGTATAGCCCCTGTATTTGCCATTTTTCTCATGATTTATTGTACCACTTCATATGTTTTATTAATATCTTCCCTCCATTATCAAATAGAGTAGTATGTCCCAGAAGGTCCCAGGACATACTTTATAAGCTTCTGTGCACTTTACTAATTGTCAGTATAGTACCAGGCACATAGGGAACCTCAAACATGACTGTGGATGAAGTTAAGGGTGACAGTGATTATAACCCAGTGTATTCTTATTACTAATTTATGGGATAAATGCAGAGAAAACTATTGTGTTTTCCTGGTTGCTTATTCCACTCCCAAATGGCTTGTATAAAAGAAGTATACTCTCTTGCTCTCTGAGATCTTACTCCTAACCCAGCAAATTATTTAATAGCCCTAGGAAGTTATTTAAGCATAAAAGAATCAGAAATACATTTCAATACTGAACAGGAAAAGAGTGAAGTGAAGTCTAAGTGCCTAATTGCCCAATTACTTTAGCTAGTTTAATTTTTCAAGAGCAATCCCATGTGGCTGCATAGGCACATTTCATTTACCAGGTGGTCCTTGCTGGTTCAGTTTCCCACTAACAATGCAGTTATGCCCCATACTAGACTTCAGAGTTGCAGCTCACATGCAACTCTGCCTTCGTTCTTTGTGCATAGCATGTGTTTATGATCAAGTGTTTACTGCCTCAGCATGGGCTATGTCAGACCCAGGCTTTCCCAGTTGTATACGCTAAGCCTAACACACATTCCCTCCTTATATGTTCCCTGTAGACCTTGCTGAGTCTGACGTCTTCTCTCAAGTGACCTTGATGAATGCCTGTCTGATTCATGGAAATCTTTTTATGTTTCACTCAGTTAGATATTTTGTTCTCCTTTTAGCTCCTAGTAAAGATATGCAAAGTGACAATTAAAAATAAAATAATATATTAAGCCCAGAAAGTGTACATTGTATCAATCAAGGGAATACATGTGTAAATAACAGGCAAAACATATGTTGTGGTTCAATACAAACAAGTCCATTTTCAGGTATATTCCTAGAGTAAGAGCAGATGCATCAAGGTGCTATGGCACAGTGATGCTTGTGCTAAAAATCAATCTAATGAGTCAACTCTTGTTCTTCTACCAGCTCTACCAACCAGAGTTCATATAATACTTTAGTTTCCCATGTTTTTTTCTCCAAGGAGGGAAAACATTTCACATTAGAAATGTATGAACTACTCTTCTGATTTTTATATCTCAAATCTATGACCATAAATAAGTCAGAATTTCCACTGAATAATATAGATCTGGCATCTGTGCTGGCAGAACAAGTTCCAGATCCTGTACTCAGAAAAATCCAACCCTGGACTGTATTGTACTTGTCAACAAAAAGCCAGTTGCAAATTCCCAAGTGATATTTGTCTTTCTTGCAAGCATCTTTCTTCAGATTGCAATACGCACATTAATTGATCACAATTGGATGATGTTCTAAGATGGCTATTTTACAGACTCACATACAAAGAGAAATAATCAGCATTTTTCATTTCATTTCTTTACTAACCATATGAGTGAAAAACAAAATACTGAGTGAGGATGGTACTCATTACAAAAATGTCTCAGCTAGTAAATAAGAAGGAATGTTAGAGTTAGAATACAAGTGATTTAGCAACTGCTCCTGAACTAATGAGTAGTTCAGGATACTTTGCATGACTGTTAACATCTTAAAAGAAACAACCAGTAATATGTGATTCCAGAAAAATACAATATAACTTTCAAAGTAGTCTTTACCCCCCCACAAATTTAAATAAATGAGCAAATCACATCAAGCCTTTCTATGCAACACAAAACAAAATGAAGGACAGAGGAAAACATTAAAAAGAAAACTGCTATGCTTCTGTAAATTCCAGACTATAAAAAGTCCTTTGGGAAAGATAATCCACTTCCTTCAAGAAATAAATTATAAGGGAAAAGGAGGAAAGAGGAATCTGTAGATTAAGGTAAATTTAAGAGCTCTCTTAACTAATCACAGGAGAAGACTATACTTGAATTTTGATTTGGACAAATAAATTATTTATTAAATGACATTTAGGGAATAATTAGAAATCTTAATATAGAAAAAATAGTTTAGGAATTAAGAAAAATTTAAATGAGATGAATGGTGGTTGTTTTACTTACAAAGTCCCTATTTCATAGAAATCCACATTGAAATAATTCAGGATATAATATCTAGGATTTACTTCAAAACAATATGGGAGCAAGAAGTACATGGTAGTGTACGTGAAGGAAGACTGACTTTGAGCTGAGTGTTTTGTGAACTGGGTGATGGGAACATGAGTATCACTATACTATTAAGCCAATTTTATGTGTGTTTGAAATTATTATTTCAATATTGCAGTTTGAAAGTCTGCAGTAATAGTGGGAATTTTCAAATTTTCAGGTTTAGACTATTACAGAGTAATGCTCAAGACCAAACACCACCAACTCCATGCATGAACACAGGCAGATATCATTTTTGTGGCTGTCAGATTCATAATCTCAAAAAAATGGCTAATAAGATTGAAACATGGTGATGTTATACGTAGAACCACCAACTTTTCTGTATATCCAATGCTTATGAAATTTATTTTTTTGAGTTTTCTAAGGTGGTGAATCAACCAAATTTAACATGAAGACAAAAATGTTTTAGGCATGCACAAACATTTTACATGTTAAGGAGAAAGAGTGTAATAAATAGACATCAAAACAAAGCAAAAAAAAAAGCAGAAAAAAAAACAAAGCAGAAAAGCTTTAAAATTTATTGTATGATGGGTACAAAGGAATATAATTCAAAATATGTTTCCAGATTTCCATAATATATTTCCATGCTGAGTTAATGAGTACAGTCTCTTTGGCCAGTGTTATAGATTACCCTAAAAGATCACAGGAAGAATATATATAGGTATATATTTATGTGCATACCAAAGGATGGATGGGTAGATAGTAAAAGAATGAAGGATATATATTTATTTTTGTGGAAAGCAGAGAACATAAGCACAGGTGTATCAAATAAAATGCAGGCTTGAGTTTGGCACAGCCCCAAACCACAGAAGGGAGCAAGCACAGTTATGCCCAATAAACTGCATGCTTGAGTTGGCACAGCCTTAGCTGCAGAAGTGGGCAAGATGTAGTATAGCTGTTTTTTCCTAAGATGTTTACATTCAGAGAGAAGCAGTCACAGGTTCCTCCTGTTCTTGAGAATTACAGTGTCACAACCCCTCCCCTGAGAACTGCTGCTCCACCCCATTTTGCCACTGTGTATAATAAACTCACTGGAGGTGAAGGGGTCTGGTGTGTCTCCATCTGAGCACCCAGCCTACCTGGCCCCAGCTTTGTGCATGTTTGGTCTTCTGTCTATTGTTTTTTCTTCATCTCCTGTCACCCTCAGTTAGGTTTCTAAAACAAGCTTATGTGGGATGTGAGAGGCAGTACCCAAACAGGGACCTGAGAGTGAGGTGATGTCTGGGTGGGAACCTAACTATGGGGGAACTTGAAGCCTGAGATGAGGAGACAGTTTCTGAGAAACTGGCACTTAAGATATAATAAGAAACAAGAAAGGTGGGGGGAGAGTGAATTGAATACAGGCAGGTAAAAACACATGGGACAGGGTGAGTCTGAGGACCAAGAGCTCAATATACAGGCTTTAAAAGCTATGCTAAAGATTAGAGGAAGCAGAGTCAGGTTGCTTCAGCTTATGCAGTTTTTAGATTTTGTGCAGGATACTTGCCCATGGTTCCCTGAGGAGGGTACTGTAAATTTAGAAACATGGAACAAGGTAGGAGATGGGCTGAGGGCATGATATATGGCTGAGGGGCCAGAATGCATGCCCATTTTTACCTCTGATTTTTGTTTTATGATTAAAGATTGTTTGGGGCCTACTCCCTCACATAAAGAAAGATTTTCCTCTTCAGTATTCAAGCCGGGATGTGGAACTAACCCCTTACACTCAGTCAGGCAGTATCCCTTGAAGGAACAAAATGCTGTGGGTGGCAGAGCCACTGAACTGTCCACCCCACTTTATGAGGATAAGTTTTCACATAAAATTAAAATCCAGTCCAAAGACGATTTGGATTCTGATTCAGTGTCAGATGAGGAGGGTCAGGAGGACGCTCTGGCCCATCAAGCATAGGGAATCAAGCATTTGGGGTTCCTTCCATGGGCCAAGAGATTTCCCACTCTTGCTAAGAGTCCCTGCAGGCTGCCTTGCAGACAGCTCATAGTCAAGGAGAGGATACAGCTGGTTTTAAATTTTACCCTGTGCTTGAGAGACCAGACCCTAAAAGCCTTGCCATGCAACAGAGATTTCATGAAAAGGTTCCATTTAAATCTTTAAAGGAGGTAAAACAAGCCTTACAATGTGTGGCTCTACAGCGCCATTTATGCTGGGGCTGTAACAGAGTGTGGTAGGAGATACTGCTATGCCCCCAGATGACTTGCTGTGGAAAACAGGTTTTATAGAGTTATCTCAGGAGCAGGCAAACTGTAATTTGGCCCATGGACTGCATATCACTGCAGATATGCTCATGGGAAGAGGACCTTTTGAAGGCATGGATAATCAATTACAATATCCCCTTCAGGCTTATCAGCAGATTGCCATCACAGGCACAAGGGCATGGTGAGAACTGCTCATGAAAGGAGAAGAGATTTTGGAATTAACTAGCATTCTCCAAGGTCCTGATGAGCCATATCAAGAGTTTGTGGCATGCCTTCTGTGAAACATAGGCAGGATAGTGGTGGATGCCGAAGCCGGAAACATACTGGTAAAACATCTGGCTTTCAAAAATGCCAATAAGTCTTGTAAAACAGCCCGTAAAACAGCCTTCAGCTATATAGACAAAGAACTGTTCTGTAGGAAATGATTAGAATTTGTGTAGATGTTGGGCTGAGTCACATCCAGGGTATAGCTTTAGCTGCTGCCTTAAAGGAAATGTTCTGCCCTGAGGGGGGAAAAAAAAAGCATGTTTTTCCTGTGAAAAAGAGGGATATTTGCTAAAGAGTGTCAGGATAAACCTCAACGGGGCCTGTCATCAGGCCACCAACTGATGCCAATGGGCCCAGGGCTCAATCCCCCGAGATATGTCCTTGGTGTCAGAGGGGAAAACATTGGGCAAATGAATGTCACTCTAAAACAGATATAGATGGGCAACCTCATATAGGACAGGGAAACTTCCAGTGGGGCCATCCCCAGCCCCGTCAAACAGTGGGGGCAATTACTATGCAGGCTCCTCACCAATACCCACCATTGGAAACCTCATTTGTGCCACCCCAGGAATGGACCTCAGTCTCACCTCCCAATACACATTAATGCCTGATTTGGGAGAGCAAATTACCCCTACAGGGGTATATGACCCTCTGCCCCAGGGCACAGTGGGTTTAACATTAGGGAAAAGTAGTGCAACCATAAGGGTATTACAGGTTTATCCAGGTGTGATTAATGAAGACTACTATACCAGGGAAATTAAGATAATGACCCAGGCACCAGGTGCCTTTGTAGCAGTATCCCTGGAGATAAAAATAGCTCAACTGGTTATTCTCCCAAATGTGAAAAAAGGCAAGGTGTTAACTCACACCCCGTGGAGAGATGGAGGATTCAGTTCCTCTAATCATGCCTACAGGGTAGCACAATGACAAAAGATAGGCCAGAAATGACTTTGTTCTTAAATGAAAAGTGGTTTGGGGGACTTTTGGATACTGAAGTTGATTTCTCTGTAACTGCTGCTAGACATTGGCTAAAAAGTTGGCCTTGCCAATCCTCTGCTGCTGATCTGCAAGGGTTAGGGGCCACTCATGGCCCACTCCAGAGTGCTTAGCAGATCCATTGGAGGGATGAAGAGGGACACTCAGGGCTTTTTGCTCCTTGTGTCCCAGACAATCTTCCAGTCAATCTGTGGGTAAGAGATGTACTGGAGGGTATGGGAGCTATACTCTGCAGTCCTAATAGTGTGGTCTCTCACCAAATGTTTCAACAAGGCTATTATCCCCTTAAAGGATTGGGAAAATATCAACAAGGCAGGTTACATCCTGTACAGCCTTCAGAGAATCTAGGAAGGATGGGGCTAGGATATCAGGTTGTGCAGCCTTTGCAGGTCCAACAAATTAAACACTCCCCTTTCAAACATGCATCCCAGATCACTTGGCTCTCAAAAGATGCAGTCTAGGTGGACCAGAGGCCCTTGACATGGGAGAAAATGGTTGCAGCCACAGCTTTGGTGGAGGAACAATTAAAGGCAGGGCATATTGAGCCCACCCATAGCCCTTGGAATACTCCAATTTTTGTGATTAGAAAAAAGTCAGGAAGATGGAGGCTCTTACAGGATTTAAGAGCTGTCAAAGAGTAATGCAGCTGATGGGAGCTCTCTAGCCTGGTCTTCCCTCACCCACAGTTATTCCATTCCATCCAAAAGACAGAGAAAAATTTGCCTTCACCTTATCATCACCAAATCATCAGGTCCCTGGGTGCTGATTTCATTGGGTAGTGCTGCCCCAAGGCATGGCTAACAGTCCCACTGTGTGTCAGGAATTTGTTGCTGCAGCAATAGAACCTACAAGTCATAAATATCCAGAAGCTTACATCCTTTGTTACATGGATAATAATCTGCCCAGTGAGTCTACACTTTTGTCTTACAAAGGACCTTGAGGCCTGGGAATTGTGCATTGCTCTGGAAAAGGTACAAAAAATGCCTCCCTTTCAATATTTAGGGCAACTTATTGACAGACGCTTGATCTGTCCTCAAAAGGTAGAGATCAGGAAGGATAATTTAAGAACTTTAAATGATTTACAAAAACTGCTGGGAGACATCAGTTGGCTCAGACCCTCCCTAAAGCTTACCACTGACACCTTATCTTCTCTTTTTCAACTGCTCAAGGGTGACACTAATTCTTCCTCGTCTTAAGAATTTATGGAGGACACCCAATAAGCATTGGTTAAGGTAGAGAGAGCAACTCCTATAGCCCAGCTTCAGATTGAAGCACACAATCAAACCCTTAAACAATGAAAACAACTAAGTGACAGGAATCACCACATACCTATCAATACTAACACTGAATGTTAACAGACTTAACTCCACCATCAAAAGACACCCTCTGACAAACTGGATTACAAAGGAAGATCCAACAATCTGTTGCTTACAGAAAACCCATCTCATTGACAGAAATAAGCACTGGTTTAGGGTGAAAGGCTAGAAGAAGATTTACCTAGCCAATGGCCCCCAAAAACAGGCAGGAGTAGCAATACTTATCTCAGACAAAGTAGACTTCAAACCTACATTGATTAAATGAGATAAAGGACACTCCATACTAATAAAAGAAGAAATAAAACAAAAGGAAATAACAAATACCAACCTATATGCACCCAACATCAATGTACCCAATTTCATCAAACATACTCTGAAGGACTTAAAAACATATATAAACTCCAACACAGTGGTAGTCTGAGTTTTTAATACCCCCCATCACCAATAGATAGGTCATTCAAATAAAAAATCAATAAAGAACTTCTAGAACTAAATCATACCATAGATCAAACAGCTGATGTCTACAAATATTTCATCCAACTTCTGCACAATATACATTCTTTTCAGCAGCTCATGGACCCAGCTCCAAAACTGATCATATCTGAAGGCACAAAGCAAGCCTCAGCAAATATAAGAAAATAGAAATAATACCATGCATTCTATCTGATCACAATGCATTAAAACTAGAAATCAACAACAAAAACAACAGTAAAAAACATGCAAACAACTGGAAGCTGAACAACACATTGCTCAATGATCAATGGGTCATTGATGAAATAAAAGAGGAAATTAAAAGTTTCCTGGAAGTTAATGAAAATGAAAACATGACCTACCAGAACCTATAGAACACAGCAAAGGCTGTCCTAAGAGGAAAGTTTATAGCTATGAGTGCATACATTAAAAAGGTCAGAAAGATCTCAAATCAATTATCTAATACTACAGCTCAAACTTCTAGAAAAACAAGAACAATCAAACCCCAAAACAAGCAGAAAGAGAGAAATAATTAAAATAAGGGCTGAAATCAATGAAATAGAAACAAAAAAAATACAAAGAATCAATGAAACAAAAAGCTGGTTCTTTGAAAAAATAAATAAGATTGACAGACCCCTGGCAAACCAGATAAAATGAGGAGAGGAAAAACCCAAATCAGTAAAATCAGAAATGCAAAAGGGGAGATAACAACAAACATGATGGAAATCCAGGAAATCATCAGAGACTATTTTGAGAAACTATATTCTAATAAATTTGAAAATCTTGAAGACATGGACAGATTTCTAGACATTTATGACCATCCAAAATTGAACCAAGAGGACATTAATCTCCTGAATAGATCTATAACACAAAATAAAATTGAAGTAGCAATAAAGAGTCTCCCAAAAAAGAAAAGTCCAGCACCTGATGGATTCTCTGCTGAAATCTATCAGACCTTTAAAGAAGAACTGATACCAACCCTCCTTAACTGTTCCATGAAATAGAAAGGGAAGGAAAACTGCCTAACACATTTTATGAAGCCAGTATTACACTTATCCCAAAACCAGGCAAAGACACCTCCAAAAAGGAGAACTATACGCCAATCAAATACCTAGGATCATTAACAAAAGATGTGAATGAACTCTAGAAGGATAATTACAAACTCCTGAAGAAAGAGGTAGAGAAGACTACAGAGATGGAAAGATCTCCTGTGCTCATGGATTGGTAGAATCAACATAATAAAAATGGCTATACTACCAAAAGCAATCTACATGTTTAATGCAATTCCCATCAAAATCCCAATGACTTTCATCACAGAGATTGAAAAATCTACTCTAAAGTTCATTTGGAAACACAAGAGACCAAGAACAGCCAAGGCAATACTCAGCAAAAAGAGCAACAATGGAGGTATCACAATACCTGACTTCAAACTATATTACAAAGCAATAGCAATAAAAACAGCATGGTACTGGCACAAAAACAGACATGAAGAGCAGTGGAACAGGATAGAGGACCAGGATATGAATCCACACAGCTATACCCACCTTATTTTTGATAAATGCACCAAAAACATATGATGAAGAAAAGACAGCCTTTTCAACAAATGTTGCTGGGAAAAGTGGTTATCCATCTGCAAGAAACTGAAACTAGATCCATGTTTATCACCCTATACTAGTATCAACTCATAATGGATCAAGAACCTTAATATTAGACCCAAAACTCTGAAGTTAGTACAGGACAAAGCAGGGAATACTCTGGAAGCAATAGGTATAGGAAAGGATTCCTCAAGAGAACCCCAGCAGCTCAGCAACTAAAAGAAAGGATGGAGAAATGGGACTTCATAAAATTAAAAAGCTTCTGCACAACAAAAGAAATGGTCTCTAAACTGAAGAGACCACCCACAGAGTGGGAGAATACATTTGCCAGTTATACTATACATTAGACAAAGGACTGATAACCAGAATATACAGAGAACTTAAGAAACTAAACTCTCTCCATATCAATGAACCAATAAAGAAATGGGCAACTGAACTAAACAGAAATTTCTCAAGAAAAGAAATTCAAATGGCCTACAAATACATGAAAAAATGCTCACCATCTCTGGCCATAAAGGAAATGCAAATCAAAACCAGACTAAGATTCCACCTCACCCCTATTAGAATAGCCATTATCAGAAACACCAACAACAACAGGTGTTGGAGAGGATGTGGGGAAAAAGGAACCCTAGTCCACTGCTGGTGGGAAGGCAAGCTAGTGCATCCACTCTGGAAACAATATGGAGGCTTCTTAAAAACCTAAACATAGATCTGCCATATGATCCAGCAATCCCACTCCTGGGGATATACCCAAAGGAATGCAACACAGGTTACTCCAGAGGCACCTGCACACCCATGTTTATTGCAGCTCTATTCACAATAGCCAAGTTATGGAAACAGCCAAGATGCCCCACTACAGATGAATGGATTAAGAAAATGTGGTACTTATACACAATGGAGTTTTACTCAGCCATGAAGAAGAATGAAATCTTATCATTCACAAGTAAGTGGATGGAACTGGAGAACATAATCCTGAGTGAGGTTAGCCAGGCTCAGAAGACCAAAAATCATATGATCTCCCTCATATGTGGACTTTAGATCTAGGGCAAATGCAGCAATGTTGTTGGACGTGGGTCACACGCTAAGGGGGGAGCACATACAGGAGGACTGGGGATAAGTAGGAAACCAAAAACATGAAAGTGTTTGCTGTCCCCACTGCAAAGGAACTAATACATAAACCTTAAAGCAACAGAGGTCAATATGGGAAGGGGATTAGGAACTAGTGAAAAAGTCAGGTAGAGATGAATCAATTTGGGTTGTAACATACTTGTGCATGGAAACAATGCTAGGAATCTCTCTGCATGGCTATCCTATCTTAACTAGCAAAAATGCTTTGTCTTTCTTATTATTGCTTATGTCTTCTCTTCAACAAAATTGGAGAAAAGGGCAGAACAGGTTCTACCTGGAAGCAAAGGGGTTGGGAGGGAGAAATGGCCCAAACAATGTATGCACATGTGAATAAATGAACAAACATTTTTAAAAAATTGAACATACTGACCAGGAACTAGAGAAAAGGTGAGATCAAAAAGAATTAACCTAGAAGGTAACACACACACACAGGAAATTAATGTGAGTCAACTCCCTGTATAGCTATCCTTATCTCAACCAGCAAAAACCCTTGTTCCTTCCTATTATGGCTTATACTCTTTCTACAACAAAATTAGAAATAAGGGCAAAATAGTTTCTGCTGGGTATTGAGGGGGTAGGAGGGAGAGGGAGGGGGTGGGGGCAGGGGGAGAAATGACCCAAGCCTTGTATGCACATATGAATAATAAAATTAAAAAAAATTGAACATACTGTTTTTGCCTCGACTCAAAGGTCAGAGCTATGTGCTGTCATTATGGTCCCCAGGGACTTTCCACAACAATCTATCAATCTATACAGTGATAGTCACTATGTGGTAGGTGTTTTATGCTGCATTGAAACTGCTTATATTGGTCATACTAGTAGTGAAGTGTTACTTAATCTTTTCTTTCAGTTGTGTAGTATGTTTTGTGAGCCATTTGCACTCATAATCTAATCTCCCTGGCCCACTCACTGCCTGAGCAGATAGCCTAGTCTCTGGGCTTGCTTTGAGCTTGCCCACACAAACTGCCACACGCATATAGAAGCTGCCCAACTAAGTCATGCTTTGTACCATCAAAATGCTTCAGCCTTGTGTAGGCAATTTCACCTTACCTAGCGGCAGGCTAGACAAAACATTAAATCATGTCAACAGTGTGTCACATGTTTGTCACAAGTGCTTGAGGGGGTTAACTCCCGGACCCTACAGCTTGAAATCTTGTGGCAGATGGATGTCACTCACGTTCCCTCCTTTGACCAGCAGTGCTATGTTCATGTGTCAATGGACACTTATTTAGGTTATTTCTATGCCTCTGCACATGCTGGTAAGGCCACTAAGCATGTCATCACTCATTGTTTGGCTGCCTTTGCCACCATGGATAAACCCCAACAGCTCAAGACTGACAGTGGTCCTGCATATACTTCAACTGCTTTTCAGCATTTCTGTGAGGCTCATCAGATACATCACACCACTGGTATTCCTTATAATCCTCAAGGGCAGGCCATAGTGGAACATGCACATGCCACTCTCAAAATGCAATTAAAAAAATTTAAAGGGGGAGATGAGGTGAGATCCTCTGGAGCCGTGTAAGGGTGGGATCATTTGCTGGAAAAAGGCCTGGGTGCAGAAAGCAGGCTAACTGTGGAGGCCATTTGTCCAGGCATGACTAACTGTACGGCTGATTTTTAATCAAAATGTGGAACAGAGTAGTGAAGCTTCCGTAGCTCCTTATGTAAGAGGAAGGATGCTTCTTTCCCTAGTATTTTACTCACCTCCAATGCTCCACATCAAAACAGTGCTGAGCTGTCATTGTTAAAGTTCTTGACGACACAGTTCTTTACCAAGGGATTTGCCTGTGGAGTCAAGATAGCTAGATTAAGAGGAAATCCAGGCTTAGCTAGCCATTCTGCCCAAAACCAAAATTTCTTCATAACCATCAGACACAGTATAATAACTGGAACTCCAAAGGAAATTTTGGGGTAAGGGATTTCTGGGAAGTTCCCCTTTTTAAGCAACTTCTAAAATTTATCTTTCTTTATAATGCAGAAAAATGCCAAGGTAAAAACCCTTGTCCATGATATCATTGCTGAAAGAGTGGATGGGCCTTTCCTTGCATCCACAAAACTGCAAATGTCATCTTGTGATTTGCCAAGGAAACTGGCATCCTTCCGTGAAAGTTGACTAAATTCCTGCTCTGAGAACTAAAAGTTCCAGCAACCCCCACGTGGTCTCATTCTTACTTAACTGATAACTAGAATATATGTCACTTTTTACCAGCCCACCATTGTAATCTACAGGATGTAAAGACACACATATTTTGTGCAGTTTCTAACTAGCAGCTGGCCATTGGACTCATCAAAGAAAGAAGAACATTGAGGATTGAGACATAAGCATATGAGATATTTAATGCAAAATTGTTCATAATGAAAAGATGAGTGGACTAAAAATATTATATTAGACAGTGGCCCCAAAATAATTAATTAAAAGAATTAAGAGAAATCTCAAAGGCTTCGTCTGTTATAATTATCATATTTAGTCCCAAACAGAAACCTCAAAAGTTGCTATCACTAATTTAGAATAGTGAGGATAAACTGTGGGGTTTTTTTGTTTGTTTGTTGGGGAAAAGTACCATATATGGCCTGAAAATTATGAAAAAAAAAAACCCACATATAATTAGAGAACTTTCTCTTCTTTAAGGTACACCGTTATAGCCATGTTAACTTTAATTGCACTTATTGCTGCATAAGATCACGTTGCATTACACAAATGGGAAACAAAATTTAATAACTCCAAATGAGTTTGATAATCTCAAGGAAATAATCAGTCCCTTTAAACATGAATTAAATAAGAGCAGTTTCACATTATCATATTGCTGCTCAGATAAGACTTGGAAAAATAAAGACAACCAATTGCAATAGACTACATTTTCAAAATATCTCATTCCTGCTGGGATAGTGTTCTTCTGGAATCAACTTTTTAGTTATAAGAAAATCAAATAATATCAGATCTTGACTTCATAAATTGTATTATTGATAAGATTCCTTTTTACTTTATTACTGTGGGGAAAATGTGTGTAATCAGGGCCTTTCCAGAGGATTACTCCTTTGTTGACATTTATCACTTCTATGTTGATTCTCTTGCCTCCCTAGGTGAACTTTCAACTCCTTAATTGCCTCAAATCAGCTTTTTAAAAAGTTCAGTTTGAAAGCTAATTGTGAGTAATAAGTTGCAATCGTAAGAGTCAGAATATAGATAATTTTAATTCACAAGGTGTTAGTAACAGGACCATGGGAGAAAATTTTGAGATAATTTTGAAAAACTGATGATAGCAATATGGCTTTGCATGAATAATTTCAATGCCATCATCATACTCTGTAAGTAAGGAAAGGGAACACACTAATTACTAGGTCTGAGTGTTTGTGTCCTCTTCAAATTCATAATCCACATGAATGGTATCAGTGTCCTTAGAAAAAGAGGCTGAAGGAAGATTTTATGAGGAAGGAGTCCCCCACCAGATAATGCTGGTGCCTGATATTGGACTTCTAGCCTACAGAGCTGTGAGAGATGAATTTCTCTTATTTATAAGTTATCTACCCTAATGTATTTTCTTACAGCAACCCAAATGGATTAAGGAACTAATGTAGCTCAATTAAAAAATTATATAACACATTATCATAACATAAATGTAAATATACACATATGTTAATGTATAAGTGAACACATTTCACATACATTCATATATGTGTGAATATATCCATATTATTATTGCCCAGATCAAGATATTGAATTCTCTGAACATTCTATCGGCTTCCTAAGGCTATTGTGGCTTAAGCAGCAGAAATTTATTCACTCACACTTCTGGAGGAGAGAATTCTGAGATCAAAGAGTGGGCAGTTCCTGCTGAAGTTTCTAAGGAAGATCCATTTCACACCTCTTTTCCAGTTTCTGGTGGTTGCTGGAAACCTTTGGCTTTCCTGGGCTCATAGACTGATTATCTCAATCTCTGCCTTTGTCTTCACATGGTCTTCTCTGTGGACCTTTCACACAGTCTTCTGTCTGTGCTTATCTGTCTGTATCTACATTTCTCATTTTTATCAAAACATCAATCCCACCATAATGACCCTCTGGCACAGATTTTAATTTGATTGGCTCTGTAAAGACAATATTTCCAAAAAGGTCACGTTCTGAATCCAGGTAGTTAGGACTTCAGCATAACTTTTTGGTAGGATGCATAATTGAACCCTTAACAAATGCTTACACTATCTTATAAGATCCTTTTCTCCCCGGAGATAACCAGTGTTCTCATTTTTATCACACAGATTCATTTTTCCTATTTCTTTAATTGCAAAGAATCATGCTTTTGTTTCTAGCTAGAGTAAAATCTAGATTTCTTTGATATGAGTTGACTTCTCTTATTCTGCACATTTTTATAGGAACTCCCTTCCTTGACAGACAATATGCCAAAGTTATTTAGTTTTAAGGAGTTGTCCATGGAACTCAAGGTATCGCTGTGCATGAAAAATACATTGTTGCTATAGAAAACTAGCACTCCTTTAGGGAAAGAGGGTAAAGAAGAGAATGTAGGCAAAAAACATGCTCAAAGAGAGAAAAATTTTGAGAGGGAAGGGTAGAGGCTAGTGTTTAAATGAAGTGAAGAAAGTAGAAAATAGTGAGTGACCTCTTAAAAACTAGAAGGAAGACTAAGAAGAGCCTCAAAAGACATGTGAAAGACTTTGAGTTTTATCCCTATACACCCAATTCCTATACATATGTGATACTTCACCTAAAAAAAATCCTTGATTTTTACAAGAAGGATTTTTAAATTATGACTTCAAAATTGTGACTGTGCTAGCAGGGCATGGTGAAGCACACCTGTAATCTCAGCACTCAAAAGGCTGAGGCAAGAAGATCACAAGTTTGAGGCCAGCCTGGGCAATTTAGTGAGAACTTGTCTAAAAATAAGCAAAATATAAAGAGCTGGGGTGTAGGTATGTGGTTGTGGGTTCAATCACCAGCACCCTCAAAAAACATTGTAGCTGTGCTAAAATGGCTCACTCATTGAGATATGTATGAAACAGGAGCAGTATTCTATTATTATTTTTGCTATGGCTATAGAAATACTGGTTTTAATGTCTAGGAATGATAATTTTAATAATTATAACTGAAAATTTTTCTACTTCTGTCTATATTTATGACACTATGCTGAGTATTTTACATATATTATTTAAGCCTCACTAGTATTATTCCTATTTTATAGGTTAAAAGGTATGCCAAAAGTCATATAGCTTGAAAGTGACAGAGTTGAGTTTGAAGTCAGGTCATTGGACCCAAATATTGGCATTAGCAAACCACAAGAAAATTGCAGGTTTTACATAATTTGTACTACTATTAAATTCTTTGCCAGCCTTATGACAGCCCAGCAGAACTGATAAGAAGTCAGTGGCTGAACAGACCTAGCATTTCCTAATCCTTCCTCCATTGCCTTCCCCTACTACAGAGGGCAGAAAACTTAAACGATCTATCTATCACCAGCTACAGCTAAGGGTGGTCATGGACGCAGCTGTAGTCATTGAGATATACACCGAAGTCAGAAAATTTGGGAGCACATTTTTAAAGGTACAAACATAGCTGGCATGCCCCTAAGTCTTTTGTCTTTGCTTCTTTTCTGCTTCTTGTCTGAAATGCAAACTTGATACCTGAAGTGTTTTGGAACAAACATGAGAACGCAACCTGAGGAAGAGTGCTGCCTTCTGGGCTGGATAAGGTGGAATGATGGACAGAGCCACATCCCTCAGGGCCATTGTGTTGGGACACCGAGCAACCCGAGCACTGCTTATTCATATGTATTTCTTGGACTTTTTTTCATTTGCAGTTAAATGCAATAATACTACATTAATCAAAAGAATAAGAAATTTTGTATTTTAAAAGAAGGTATTTGAAATAAGAACTGAATTCTTTTAAATAAGTTTAAATTCCTTGTCAATAATGATGAGCCTGATAAAAAGGACATTTAAAATCATGACTTTAAACTTCTCTATGTAATTTTGTAACATTTATACCAACTTTATGTTCAATCCAGAATGTTATCTAGTCTTTCTTGGAAGTAAGATAAAACTTTCTTATTTAATACTATCAACATGCCAACTTGCAGAGATAGGGGATTTGTTCTCCATATTGCAATAAGAAATGGCTGAAATTACATACAGGAAAAATAAGGTAAAATTCTAATTCATTTATCAGAAAATGCAAGGAAGAACTGCCAACTTTTTGGAAAAATAGTTATACAATGTGAAAGTTTGTTACCCATTTGCTTTAAGTATAGATGTTTCTTGTTTTTGTTTTTTATTAGTGTATATTAACTTTGTTATAAGATAACTTACCTTGTTACCTTATAGCAAGGTAAGGATTTCACTGTGACATTCCGTACATGAATCTAATGTGCCTTAATTATATTTCATGCCTCTATTAATCTTTTGGTCTTCATATTAAGTGAAATAAGTCAGCTTCACAATGACAAGTATTGTGTGTTTTCCATCATTTGTGGAAGGTAGAGGAAAAATACAACAAAGTCATGAAAGTAAAAGGAAAAAACAATAGTGTAGATGTTTCTAGTCTCCCTTAGATAATGGTATTATCTAGATTTTGTTTCAAATAACTTCTTTTTTCACCTTAACAAAAGAAAGACATATTCAGTTCGAAGATGGCAGATTGCTAACAGGCACTAATTTCCCATGTCTCCAGGAATCTCCATGGCTGTAAGGAGAGATAGGCAAGTTTATAAGTTAAAGGAAGATACCAGAATAAAGACAGATAGCAGCTAGAAATACTGATTTTTAACTAAACCTCTAAAAGCAGAAATCTGCCACAGGCACAGACCTGGTGCATCCCAAATCAATCCCAGTCCTTTATTTTTGTGTGTTTTTTGTTTTTTCAATGACCAGACTTGAACTGCTTCCCACAAGAGCCACTCACAAGGACCACCCTGTGAACAAAACAACTGAACAGAGGGATAAGAGTAGATCAGCAAGCCTTGACTGAGCCATCAGACAGAAGTCGATAGGTGTCTGCACCCAATCTCCCTTGGACAAAATGACTGCCATTGAAAGGAGACAGCAGGGTGAACTGGTTTTAGTCCTGGAGGCCATCTTGAAGTTGGGTGAGTTCCACACACACTGTGAAGGCCAATAGAGGTTACCAAATCAACCAATTTAAATGTTCACCTCATTCAAAAACACTGTTACAGAAACATCCAGAACAATATTTCACAGAAACATCCAGAACAATATTTCACAGAAACATCCAGAACAATATTTGACTAAGTGTCTGGACACTGTTGCCCAGCCTAGTTGATACATGAAATTAATCATCACAGTCTACAAACATGTTCACATTTCACCTGTCCTCAGGCCAAAACAGCAACAAATACCATCATTATAGCAGTAACAATCATCAACATATTTTGGACATTTTTATTCCCTTTCTCATGCAATTATTCACCTTCATTTAATAAATAACTTTATTCAACATTGAATGTGCTTGCCCTGTGGAAATCAAATACTTGTACATGTTTACATGTGTGTGTGTGTGTGTGTGTGTGTGTGTGTGTATGCATATGTGTGTTTTTGTGTGTGTGAAGTAGGTTCATTGTGCACCACTATGAATCTACTTGTATAAACCCAGTGGGACATATGTTAAGTGGAACAACTTCATAATTCACAGTTAGTCAGCAAGAGACAATAGAAGTCTAACGTTCGTGGCAGACCATTTGCCAAGGTTCAGGAAAGCTACCCAGGGTGAATGGAGTCTCATCTGGGTGTGTCACGTTGCAGCTGAGGGACTCCAAGATTTTTATTCCTAGGGTACCTTGGTTGACTGCGACAAAGCCCAGGCTCTTCTGGACCTTTCCTTCTTATCTCAGAATATTGCATTCTTTGTACATCCTAACTTTTATCTTACAAGTGGAATTAGTAGAGTTCTGGGGTGGGGGAAGGTCACCATGGACCTTTCCTGCTGAAGTGTGGGGTGTGTGTGTTTCTTTACTTTAATACTTAAGTTGTGATAATTTGCCTTGGTTTCACTTAAGATGGTACTCAATTCTGAGGCACAAAAACTATCTTCTTAAGAGTTGAGGGCAGAGGGGGTTTTTGTTTGTTTGAGTTTTTTGAGACAGGGTTTAGCTATGTAGTCTAGGCTGCCCTCAAACTTGTGATCTTCTGGTCTCAGCTTCCTGAGTGCTGGGGATACAGAACTGTGTCATGATACCTAACTTGTTGAAGTTTTTTGAGGTCGTATGGGCACTGCCCTTAGAATAGCCTTTCTATTTTCTAAAGTATTTAGAAAGTAAAGAAAAAGCTTCCAGACACCACCTCCCTCTCCAGAACTCAGTCAAAGAGAATTGGTTGTAGTAATGAAGACAGAGAAACCAAGGAACCATCTCGTACCAGTATTTGAGGTCATGTTCTCAATGGGAACAATTATTTAGTGACTTGTAAATTTTTAAGCATATATTTGAACATGTGCATTCAACACTCTGATACTTCCCAGAAAATGAGTAAAGATGAGTACACATACTCATCTTGACCGTAGAATGTTATGCAGGAACATTATCACTAGTTATAATGGTTATAGTGAGGAGTAGAAATATGAGCTATCAGTACTCTATTTCTGACCTGGAAATGATTGACCTCCCCTCTTCTTTCTCTTAATGTGAAACCAATGAAAGGAAAGTGTAAATGGGGAAGTAACAGCTGTCTATAATGGTACCAGTAGGGTTCTGGAGTGTACTATAAATGACTAACAAATAAAGTGGGTTGAATCCTAACTGTAGCTTTACAGATTTTGGAGATCGAAGTTCTGTGAACTTTTACAGAGACTTCCAGAGTGCAGACTGTTGAGATAAACACATTTGACTATCCTGTGGTAGAGGTGATATTATGTCATAAGTAAATCCCATTTTATTGTTTTGTTATAGGCTCAGAGTTGACATTATGTCCAAGCCCTTCTCTCATAAGATGAATTCATTAAAAAGATAGGAAGCTGTTCACTTGACTTAGTAGCCTTCTCTTGAAACTGCCTCAATGATTTGTCCACAATTTTCCTTCACAGTAAGTATGGAAAGGCCTGGAATTACAACACCTATACATATATATATATAAAGATGGAAATAACCTTTTTAGAAAGTCAACACAGAAAACCTTAGGAGCATCTGAATTAGGCTTATTATGCATTTGTTAAGTGATTGAAATTTTGAAGTGTATTTATTTATTTGTTTTACTAAAGAATAGTCTAGCTGTCCTGATCCAAACATCATCCTCCTTAATATGTCATCATTGTGATAGCTACATAGCCCCCCAAAGGGACTGTGATTTTAAAAAAGAGAAAGTTTACTTTTTGTATCTTAAAATTCAAAGCACAACAAAGAGAAATTGAGAAACTCCAAAGGGATCCTGGTCAAGAGACATTTCCAGGATTTGTCACAACAAATTCAACCCAAGCTGCTTCACTACTTATTTCCCAGTGCTAGTGTTACCTAAAGTGATGACAATAAAAACACAAGCAATTTTGAAATGACTTTCTAAAAATGTGGGTTGAAAGCAGCCAAATTTTAGTGTTCTTCTACGTACACATCATAGGCATCTTCCATTGTGAGAATTGAATGGAGGAGGTCTGTATTCAAATAGATAAGGTTAAAATCAATCCCTGCTTCTACTGTATAATTATTCAGCTTGAGGAGTGAATGGAGGGAGGGGTCAGTAGTTACTGCTACCATGTTGTAACCTGATCCACCAAAAGTAGCAATACCTGAATGCTCACTTAGTATCGCACACTGAATATAGGTAACAAGAACTTACATCTTTTCTAAATGTGTTCTATGCCTATAGAAAATCCTGTAAAATAGAAGCTAAGTGGAGCTAAGTGGCATTATTTTGTGTTTCTCTGCCTGGGATTGCTTCATCTAAATATCCTCACTCCACTCTAAACCTATATAAATCCACAAAACTTTCAATTCAGTGGTTTCTTCATAACCACTGATTGGGGGAAAAAAAACTTGAGAAGAAGGTTTGAGGTGGCCAAATACCATCTTGCCTTGTGTCTTAGAACCGTGAACTGCCAGCACTTCAGAAAAATGTTTAGGAAATTATATTGCAGGAACTCTAGAGGCACTGATAATCTCCCATGGTTCCAAGGCACTCATGCATCTCTCATCATGGTACTAAATCATCCAAGTCACAAGTGTTTGTGGACACTGTCCTTTGGACTGTCACTTCAAAATGGTTTAGCCCCCTTAAGCCCCAAGTTCAGGGTACCTTGAAGCACTTATTGTGGAACTAGGTTTTGTTCTTTTGGTGTTGGGTTTTGAGCAGTGGGTACTATCAAATTCCTAATCCTAATTAGAAATCCACATCTTCCTTTGTTCTGTGGTATTGTAGTTAGTTTTTAAGCATGGCTTAATGGACCTTTGCTGCCTTTCTAGTTAATTAAAAAAAAAAGGTAAATGGAGACACAAATCATCCTGGGGCAACTATATTCAGCAAAGCTGTGCAAAAGCAATTTACTAAAATTTTTGGTCATCTGAAGATGATAGCCTGGAATTGTTCCTTGTTAAGTGGAAATCTAAATATAAGGCATGAGCTAGTGTTTTACCAAGTGGGAAACACTAATGTGAAAAGTATGAGAAGATACTTCGAATGCCTGTTTTACAGCAATAAAGGTGGATTTGAGGGTGGGGAGCAACAGTCCACAGGATTCTAGGTTGGTGAGGTCATGGCTGCCCAAGGCAATCTGAGGTGGATGGTTTCAGAACTTGTGACCATGACAAAAAAAAATGTTGCAAGTAAGCAAACAGCTATGCTCACACAGTTGCCTGAGCAAAGACCACAGACTGACCACCCAAATCTGGATGCACCTGTCGTGTATACTTTGTTTTAAACTTCCATTTTACCATTTATCACCAAGTGTTAAGAGTTTATTTTAGGAACTCTCTGGAAACTCCTCAATTGCATTTCAGGGTATAGCATTACTTCCCTAGCTTTTTGAGAGTTTTTTTACTAGAAAGAAAATTACACAACTAGTTCTGGGAGAGCTAGAATTATAGCTGAAAGGAGGCCAACACTTCAAGGATAAAGTGAGGATTTACGTGAATTGTTCATTCTATTCTTTTTTTTTTCTAAGAAAAAAAATAGTTGTTTTAAATAATGCTCTAGCAGTAAGTAAAAGTATGTGCTAGGAAGATGTGCCATGTTATCTGAGGTTTCTTGTACCAATCTGAAGATGGGACAGACATGGTCCCACTAAATCACCAAACCCAAATATTTTTGCATGATGTACTAAACCTCTTACAACATGCCTCCAAGGTCCTTGGGCAGTCTTATCTTCTTCCATGTCCTGTGCTTCTGGACAAGACTGTGACATGTTGATCCTTTTCTGAATGTTAAAATGTTTCACAACTTCATTTTCTGTGCACATTGTTTCTCTTTGCTTGGATCGTCTTTCTTTTCTTATCTAATTAGCAACCTGATACTTGTTCTTTAGGACTCATTCATGTTTCACCTTCAATGAAGCTCTTTTCCCTTCCCTCCTTGCTCACTCTGTACAGAACTCTAATGATCAAACCTTATCTCTTTCATCTTTGTATCCTCCAGCATTCAGGGAAATGCCTGATATATATTAGATGATTGGTAAATAGTTAAATGAATGGCATGCATACTGGTGGTTTGCAGCTCTCCCTTTATTCTAGTGCCATTTCTTACAATTTTTATTTAAAATAAAATTTTTATTTTATCTTAATCTTCCAATTTTTATCTTCCTACAGCTCTACTAAGATATTAATTATCTATAGGAAAAGTTTGTCCTTGTGGCAATTATATAACAATTCAATACCATACATGTATAAACTGCCGACATTGCTAAGAAATATAATCTCCTTAAGAGCTGTTTTCTGTAGCTGATTTGATCTATGTCCTTCAGGAATATGCTTTTACTTACATAAATTGAGTGATTATACCAGACAGATGGCCTTTACCAATAACAGGAACCAAGCTATTATAAACAAAATCTAATTGCAAAGACAATTTTTTCTGTTATTATATCTTCTTTTACATCTTTTCATTATCCGTTTTTTAAAACTCCAGCAGACTCAGATGGTTCAGTAGTTATGAACTATTATTTTATGTGCCCAAGAGATTTAAATCTCTTTAAAGAAAATATATTATGATTCTTATTTTGAGAAAACCATTCTGTTTTTTATATACTAATTATTGAAAATATAGCTTTAGAATATTGTTATAAATTGCCAATTTAAATAAGCTCTTCCCTCTTTCATTTTTTTCTACTTATTCAGCACATTATATGTCTCAAAATCAAATTTAACTGTATCACTCTCCTCCTTCAGTCCTTCCTTGAATTGCCTTTAAAGTAAAATCTAAACTCCTTATCAGAGGCTCAGTGTCTTTCTCTTCAGGCTTCTTTATAACTTCTACACATTTGTCCCCCCAACCCTAGGCATGAACACAACATTATCACCACTCATACCAAAGTGCTTGCATGTAATGACACATTTTCAGGAAACACAGACACTTTCCATGTTTACCTTGAAACTGTAATTCCCTCCGACCAGTATGTCACACACACACACTCACACACACTCTCACACACTCTCACACACACATTCCTGCAGCCCTCACTACCCTGACCCCAATTTGAAGCCTTATCGTTCCTATAAACTTACCTTAAAGGTAACCTCTTCCTATAACCCTTCAGTTTTTTTTTTACATTAATCAGTGCCACTTAGACAGAAATAAGTGTACATGGTAACAACTGAAATTGGTTATTACTGTCTGTCAGATGAGATAAATAAATCACTGGAAATACTTATTTAGAAATATTTTTATTTGAATTATTTCCTTTGGTTATACTCCAAGTCTAAACTTGACAGTCCTATAAGTTCCTTTTTTCTCTTTATTATGTTAGATAGGGCCTTAAATTCACCATATGTCAGATACCAAGTAAAACCTATGCTGTGTCAGTTTTTCAACATGAAAGAATTTTAAAATAGTGTTATTTTTACCTGCACACACACACACATACACACACACTCAATTATCTTTATGTATGTTTGAGACTGACTTTCACATTAGGTCATCATGCTTTAGAAAAACAAAACTGTCTATACATAGACCTATTCGGAAGGAATAGTAAGAAAAAACTAAATTTTGTGAGGACAAAACTTGGCATTTCTTTCTGCCTTCTACATTCAGCATTTCATTTGTTCATTTTTACATCAGTGTATGAAAATATGACTACTTATGCTTCCATTTCAACTTATTTGTCCATAAAATAGGTCAATCACACATCAAACTGTGCTTGAGGCAGACCTCCATGTGCTAAACTTATCAAGGAAATTATAAAAAACCTTGGACCTCTCTGGCAGATTCAAGATCTAAAACTTATCAGGTTATGGAAATAGGGGTATATATTTCTTTAGTGAGAACTGCCTCTTTCATTTTAAGTGTAGGAAGGAGAATTTGCCATGGGAATACCCAAAGAGCTTCAAAATGTGTTCTCTGAAGCTGGAAGGTGCAAAATTTGGTTGGTATCTAATTCCCACACATGGTACACAGATGATAAAAATATATATATATATATATATATA
Source organism: Castor canadensis (assembly GCF_047511655.1). Lineage (NCBI taxonomy): Eukaryota > Metazoa > Chordata > Mammalia > Rodentia > Castoridae > Castor > Castor canadensis. The sequence goes on along the minus strand of NC_133399.1, from coordinate 76,994,227 downwards.
TATATATATATATATATATTTATATATATATATATATATATATATATATATATATATATATGCCCACTACATGAAGCTCTGTGGGTATTCTCCCATTCCAGGACTTTTTAGTTCAAGGAATGCTTCTGGGAACTAGATATGGCCCAAAAATAAATCAAAGAAAAAATTAAATAGATGGAGCATTCTGAGATTTTTTTCCAAAAGAATTTCTGCAACAGTGTGAGAAGTATACAACATTGAGACTCTATTAAGGATGGAATGCTGGAGATGTTGAAGGGGTGTTGGAAGTGATGGGAAAAAAAAAGGAGTGTTGCCAAAATCAGTTATTACCATTAGAGGGAACACTTGTGGAAACTTGTAAGCATCCTCAGAGATTTCCATGGAACACTTAACAACCCAACCTACTAGCTGAATTAAAAATGAAGCCACACAGCCAGATAAAGAAAGTTATTCTCTTATCTCCCATTACCTTACTTTCATTACTTTGATCTTGGCAGCTATAAAGCCAATAGATAATGAGTAGGGGAAAAATGAGAGAAGGAGAACATAAACCAATCACCTTCCCTTCTCACATTCTCTGTCAAGTAAGACTGAGAAATCATTCCAAATTAAAAGACTAAAAAGACATGGAGTATGATTCTGAGCTTGATCATTTTAAGTATTAAGAAAGTGTTGAAACAACTGTTGAAACTTGAGTGGGACCTGAGAAGTCAAAGTAAGTAATGTGTCAATGTTAATTTCCTGATTTTGTTGGCTGTTTTAGAATTGTAGCAGGCAGAAGAAATATCCTTCTTCATAAAAAAATTCCGAAGTGTCAGGGGTTGATAGAGCATGAGGGTAGCAATTTGCTTCTCAGTGATTCAGGAAAAAAAAAATCTTTGTACTATACTTGCAATAACTGTAAATTTGTGATTGTTCTTAAAAACTGAAGTCTTTGCAACTTCTTCAAGTATTAATGTTCTCTCCTACCTGACCTGACCTCGAGTAAACTATCTAGAACTTCTGAACATCCAAACTGGCAACTAAAACTGTCTATTGCTTTACAACAGAGAATATATGAGGTCTCCCATGAGTAGTCACCAGAACAAAGGGATTTTATCTCTTTTAGATGAACCTTAACGAGTAGAATAAATAAATAAATAATAATAAAGCTGAATTTTCATTACCATACATGCTTTTTCTGCACACCAGTGACATAACCATTTCCTCTTTCATTTAATATACATGTATGTGTATCCTCAGTGCAGGAGATGTGCTAAAGTCTAAAAAGGTGAATAATAATCTTGAATAGATCATAGCACAGTGGCTGAAAACATATAAAACAGAAATATGATGGTACACATTCTTATAAAAATGTGGAAAGGAAATATTGCAAGTAGAAACCAAAGGAGGGAATAATTAACTCAAAATTGGTAATCAAGAAAGACTTCACAGCCACCAGACTCAAGAGACAGCCCACAGAATGAGAGAAAAATCTTTGCCAGCTACTTATCTGATAAGGGACTAATATCCAGAATCTACAGGGAGCTCAAAAAACTCAGCCCCCAAGGAATCAACACCCCAATGAAAAAATGGGCCCATGAATTAAACAAGGAATTCTCAAAGGAAGAGGTACAAATGGCCAGTAAATACACGAAGATGTGTTCAACTTCCCTGGTTATAAAAGATATGCAAATCAAAGCATCACTTCAATTTCATCACCCCAGTTGGAATGGGCAGAATCAAGGGTAATAACAACAACAAATGCTGGCGAGGACGTGGTGAAACAGCACCATTTATACACTGTTGGTGGAAATGCAAATGAGTACAAACACTATGGAATGCAGTATAGAGATTCCTAAAAAAACTAGAGATAGAACTGTCATATTATCCAGTGATACCCCTCCTAAGCAGCTACTCCATGGAATGTAAGACAGGACACAGTAGAGACACCTGTACACCAATGTTCATTGCAGCAATATTCATAATAACCAAGCTTTGGAAACAACCCAGGTGCCCCACAACTGATGAATGGATCAAGAAATTGTGTATATATACACCATGGAGTATTACACAGCCATAAGGAATAATGACATGTGGTTTGAAGATAAATGGATGCAACTGGAGGACATCATGTTAAGTGAAGTAAGCCAGGATTAGAAACACAAAAGCCACATGTTTTCTCTCATATTTAGTAGATCCAAAGATAAACCTAAACACAAAATCAAGCATAATCATATTCAAACTCAGATGTAGAACATGTTTGTAACAGTGAAACTACTCCATGGAACTCAGGAAAGAGGGAAAGGGAAAGAAAATGATAGCTCATCAGTAATACCACATAAGATGTGAAGGTAGAGGATACAAGGATGTATATTGAAAGCTGTTGAAAAACAGAGGATAGGAGGTAAAGGGGTAAGAGAGTAACGGAAGGGGTTCAACAGACCAAAGTAAAGCACATTCACAGTGGGCATACATTGAGACACCCCTTTGAACTTCAACTTAAATACTAATATCAAAAACCAGGACTGTAAAATAGGTACAGTGGGGGGGGGGGTACTAGGGGATGGTGAAGGAAGGAGATTAAGATGATGGTGTATGTTAGATGGACTTCATATACCTATATGAAACAGGACTAAGAAACCTCCTGCGATTGCTTTAAGTGGGATGCGGAGAGGGTTGAGGAGGAGAGACGGTGGAAGCAATGTAAATAATGTACAATATAAGTCTAATCAGAATTGTCACTATGAATCCCCCCATATAATGAATATATCCTAATAAAAATTTATTTTTTAAAAAAGAGAAAGGTTTCATAAAGAGATAACATTTTGATCTGAGCTCTGTAGTTTGAAAAGAAACTCATCAAGACAATGGTGGAAGGGATATTGATGTTGCAAAAGATTCTAAGCAACTTGTGGTCTCTTGAAAGGGCTTCGGGTGGTTGGAGAAAAGGGAAAAGTTCCATGTGACTTGTAGCTAAGTTTATAATGGAATGGGGGTAAGGAAAAGAGATTAAGAGGGAGAACTTGAAAGCTATCTCATCCCCAGTTCCGTCAACTTTCATCAAGATGTTTTACTCTTCATGCTAGAAATACACTACAGTGAAGAATCCCTGTCACCACTGCTTTCCCTCAAGGTTTGGCAGACTATTACAGAAGGGAGCTGGTGTGTGTTGTTGGACACAGGTTTTTTTCTTCCCGAATTCACAGTGGACTTCTGGGATTGTGACCTTGATCAGTTACTGTATATTCTGCCAAATCATTGCTAGTCAAAGTTCAGATTATTTCCCAGAAATCATGAAAACACTTTCTTAGACTTGTATTGTGGAATGTCACGAGGGAAGAAGAGCTGTGCTATCTAAACTGGAATGCATTTAAAAATCTATTTGCTCATGTTGTAGCTCAGTAAGCAAATTTAATTTTTTCTTTTCTTAAACTATAGCTAAAACTATGCATTTATACATATTTCCATGTGGCTTGAGCTAAAAGCTTTGCATTTTTGCTTCATTTTGGTTTTGATCTGAAAAGGTTGACTTATCCAGATGTTTCCTTAGTCTAACGCCCTCAGGGATGAGAGAAAATGAAGGGCAGAAATAGTAACTGGCTGCGCCACCAAAGAACCAATCAAAAAGATTGATTACAATCTAGACTTCCCAACTGAGGCCAATAGGAAAAGGGGAACAGGTACTGGAGAAAAGGTTAGATCAAAAAGAATTAACCTAGAAGGTAACACCCACGCACAGGAAATCAATGTGAGTCAATGCCCTGTATAGCTATCCTTATCTCAACCAGCAAAAACCCTTGTTTTTGCTTATACTCTCTCTACAACAAAATTAGAAATAAGGGCAAAATAGTTTCTGCTGGGTATTGGGGGGGGAGAGGGAGGGGGCGGAGTGGGTGGTAAGGGAAGGGGTGGGGGCATGGGGGAGAAATGAACCAAGCCTTGTATGCACATATGAATAATAAAAGAAAAAAAAAAAAACAATCTAGACTTCCTACACTCTACTTGCTACAGGCTATCACCAAATAGTCACATAGATAAAAGTCTTGAAAATGAGCTTAATATTCTAAGCATCATTTAAAATAAACATTGTGAAAACACAGAAATGTTTTGTCAAACAGTCACATGATCTTTTCAATATAGGAATTTCAGAAATTTTATTTTTCCAACATGAATATTTTAGTAACACCAAGGTAAAGAAATATCTGCCATTCATTTCAAGTATGCACTTTTAAGTGCAGTATATGTTGGAAAACACTACAGCAAACATGATTGCATTAACCAATGTATTTAAACATGTTTCCTATTTTTATTGTTGGTTTAATTTGTGATGCTTTGCTTTTATGGTGTCACACTGCCTTTGGCTTGGAGCAAAATGAAGTTCTACAAATACATCTAATAGCTGACATATCCAGAAAACGTAGGATATGATTTTCACATTTTCCAAGGGCTGATAAAAACTGGTGGAGGGGACTGGAATGAGGCCACTTCAGCTTTTGAAGCATCTGCTATCTGAAGCTCTTAGAAGCGCCTCCATTTGACCTAATTGGGTGTTAGGCTAGAAATGGCTGCAGACCTAAAGTAAAACACTTTTCTCTTCAGAAGCCTGGCTTTGCAAACCGGGACATAAAAGTAGGTGCTAAAATAAGCAACTCATTCCCTCTTCTTTTCTGCTGTGCATTTCATTCTCCTTTTGAATGGGTCTATACATTAGAAAATTCTTAACTAGTAAAAATGGCTTTAGTTGAATAAGCAAAGAGTACCTAAAAGTTTTTGTCTGTGGACAACTGGAGTGACTGAGGAAAAGAAGTTACACTTCTACCTACCCTCACAAGAGATAAATAGGACAAAAACTCTACAAAACACTGGGGCACAGGCCACATGAGTTTCATAATTTCCCATGTAAAATATCATGTTACAGTTTGACCAGTAAAGCAGACAGGGAATTTTCTAAAAAAAAAAAAAAAAAAAATGTCATTGAGGCTGGAGTATGGCTAGTTGGTAGAACACTTGCCAGCATGCATTTGTGAGGTTCTGGGTTCAATCCACAACAACAACACACACACACACACACACACAATTGTCATGATTTTCTTGGGATAAAGAGAAAAGTTATGGTATTGGAGATTAGAACTTGGGAGGGGGGCCTTCAGATTTACTGTTCTCTTGAACACTAAATTAGGAACAACCAAGTGTCCAATGAGGAAAGCTATGTATGAAGTAAATAAACTAATACAGAAGTATGCATACAGGCTGGATAAAGTAACTTTGGGGTCTATGAACCAGTCTGAAGTGAAGTATGGGAAGGTAGGTTTATAAGAACAGAGCTCTACCACCCTCTGGGACTGAGACAAGTTCTGGTCTGTATATTTCTGCCTGGAGAACCAACTCCGCTCCTCCCAATTTACCTGTTCCCCGAAGACAGCACTCTGCCTTTCTGCTTTTCTCTCCCTGGTTCTCCTGCTAGGATCACAGGCCTATGGTTGTTCCACTTTGCCTGTGAATGATGGGCAAGTCTGTCTGATCTATGCATCTGCACAAAGAAGGTGTGATCAAGGAGACCTCTACCTCCATCCATGAAGAAGCATGAAGGAAGACACACAGGTATGACTTTCTCCAGAGCCTGGATGTCATGCCTCTTTGATTGCTTTGCTCCCCGTGAGTAGGATAAAAGAGGACAAAAGAGCAATTTTAAATTTAAACACAGTATGGTCTTTCTGTAATTCTGGTAAATAGTGTCCAATTTCATGCTTTAAAGAGTGCAAGGAAAGACAAGACCCTTGAGCCTGACCAATGGAGTGACCGTGAGGATCACTATACTACCAATTTGACTTGCCAGATAGGGACAGGATCTTGGTAAGACAGAATATAGAAAACTTGCTGTATGTCACAGTGTGGCTTAAACTGTTCAAAGTTTCTATAAAACTAACACCTTTAAAATAAGGACATGTTTTTCTCTTATCTCTAGTAAGGAAATCAAAGTTTACTGCATTGACACCAAGGGTCAACCCCAAACCTACAAACCTTTAAGTTATCTTAAATACAGTATTTTTCCAGTAGGTATATAAATATGCCTGAGCTGTCAGGAATGAACCAAAGTAAACGTAATATAACTTAACATGTTTTTTTGAACAGCCTTAAGCAAATTAGCTGTTAATTAACTGGAGATAATAAGATCCACACCTTTGTATAAGGCAAATGGTAAAATCCAGTGTGCTCTGAACTTAAAATTCCTACTTCAAAGAGGGAAAGGCACTGATTATTTTGGATTTATAGAAAGTAATAGGAGTTTGGTTGGAATTCAAGAGAGTCAATGAATGAGAAAATTAAAGAGATTTTGGATAGTCCAATGATGACAGATGGAGTAGTATGATTAAGTGAGCCCCACGACCTTGAGGAAAGGAAAGGAGAGAAGTGATGGGAGAAGAGGACAGAGAAGGAGTGGGAAGAAAATGAAGAAGATGTATTTTATCCACACTGAATTCTGCACCAACTATGAGACCAATATGGAGATAAGCTCAGATTTTATCAGTAGCAGGGCTTTTGAGACCATGGCTTAGCTCTGCAGCCACAGCAACTTCTGATTCAGGGTTAGACAGACTTGCCCACCATTCAGGGGTAAAGTGGAGCAACCATATGCCTGTGTCCCTAAAGGGAGAAGCATGGAGATTAAAACAGAAAAGCAGGTCCTGTCTAATGAAGGGTGTTCTCCCCCAAATCTTGCTTCTTCCCATCTGAGGAAAATAAGACAGGACAGAATCCAAAGACAAACCTCTAGGGGAACCCTCCTCCTGTGAACCAAAAGATCAGGGAGTAAGGAAACCTCCTTTCTCTTTCCCTAATCATTTGTTAGAGCCCTTTGATTAACAGTTTTCAATTTAGTATTTAGTTCTTTGAGTATCCAAGTAGCCTAATGATAATAATAGTATTATAGTCACCTGTGTAGCAGACCCAACACTTTACCTCTGCTTTCTTTTCTATTATTAGTATATATTAATCGTACAAAGGGGTTTCATTGAGATATATTCATAGTTGCACATATGTATTTTCAAATTCACCCAATTACACTTTCATACCTGGCTCCCTTTTTGTTGAACAATTAACAGGTTTAATTATTCTACTTTCATGCATGCTTATAAAGTACTTCCAACATATTTGCCCCTACTTCACCTTTTCCTTTTGCACCCTTCCTCCCACTGGTTGCCACCCCCAAACAGTCCCAATTTTACACTTTTGTCATTCATTAATTTAGGTCTGGATTCCACATATGAGAGGGAATATGTGATACTTGTCTTTCTCAATCTGGCTTATTTCACTTAACACAATCATTTCCAATTCCCTCCATTTACCTGAAAATAACATAATATTTTTCTTTATGGCTGAGTAATGCTTTATCCATTCATTTCTTAATGTGCATCTAGGCTGCTTCCACAGTTTGCCTATTGTGAATAGTGCTGCTATAAATATCGGTCTTCAGATATCTCCATTATATTTCTTTGGATATATGCTTATTAGAGCAGGATCATATGGTAGTTTTATTTTTAGTTTTTTGAGGACTCTCCCCAAACTGGCTTCCATAGAGTCACACTAATTTATATTCCCACTGATGGTGCATAAGTATTCCTTTTTCCACACATCCTTACCAGAATTTGTTGCTATTTGTGTTCTTAATGATTGCCATTCTGACTGGGGCGAGATGGAACCTCAGTGTTGTTTTGATTTACATTTCCTTTATAGATAAGGATGTTGGAAATTTCTTCATGTTTTGTTAGCTGTTTGTACTTCTGAGAACTGTCTATTTAATTCATTTTCCCATTTATTAATTGGATTGTTTGATCTTTTGGTGCTTAACTTTTGGAGCTCTTTATATATTCTGTATATTAATCATTGATAATATTGATGGCTGGCAATATGTTTTGTTAGCTGTTTGTACTTCTGAGAACTGTCTATTTAATTCATTTTCCCATTTATTAATTGGATTGTTTGATCTTTTGGTGCTTAACTTTTGGAGCTCTTTATATATTCTGTATATTAATCATTGATAATATTGATAGCTGGCAAAGATTTTCTCTTCCATTTTATAGGAAGTCTCTTGATTCTGGTTATTATATCCTTTGCTGTGCCAAAACTGTATAATTTGATGCAATCCCATTTGTCAATCCTTGCTTTTATTTCCTGAGCAACTAGTATCCTATTCAGAAAGGTGTTCCCTCTACCTAAATCTTCCAGGGTTACCTCTATGATTTTCTCCAGTCATTTGGCATCATTGATTCTTTGAATTGTTCTTTTTGTCTCCATTTTGCTAATTCCTGCCTTGGTCTTTATCATTTCTTTCTATCTACTGATTTGCATTTGGCTTGTTTTTGCTTTTTTAAGTGCTTCAGGTGCATCATTAAATTACTTATTGATGTCTCTCTGATTCTTTTAATGTAGGCATAGTAAGAGACTATGCACTTGGCACTAACTTTGCTGTGCTCCAAATCTTCTAGTAAGTTTCATTTGCATTTGCATTTGATTCTGGAAAAAAAATTTTTCACTCCTGTTTCTTTGATGACCTACTGATGATTCAAAAGTGAATTGTTCAGTCTCCATGTGTTTGAATATTTTCTGTAGTTTCTCTTGCTGTCGATTTCTAGTTTTATTCTGTTGTGATCTGATAAAAATACAGGATGTTATTTCAATTTTCTAACATTTGTTAAGGCTTGCTTTATGTCCTAAGATGTTACCTATTTTGAAGAAAGTTTTATGGGCTTCTGAGAAGAAAGTGTATTCTGTGGTTGTTGGATATAATATTACGTACATGTCTGTTAAATCCATTTGATGTGTAGTGTTGCTTGATTCTGAAGTTTCTTTGTTGATTTTTTTGTCTGTGACCAGTCTGTTTGTGAGATTGGGTATTAAAGTCATCTATCATTACTGTGTAGGTGCCTATCTGTGCTTTTATGTATGGTAGTATTTGCTTTGTGACCTGAGTACACCAATGTTTGAAGCGTATGTGTTTATACTTGTTATCTCGTTCTGCTGGATTATTCCCTTTACCAATATGAATTGACCTTCTTTGCCTCTTCTAATTTTGGTTTGAATTTTGCTTCATCAGATATGAGTATAGCTAGTCCACTTGCTTTGGGCCTCCATATTTTTGGTAACTTTCTCCACTCTTTCACTTTAAGCCTGTGTTTCTCTTTGCCAATGGGTGCATTTTTTGTAGGCAAAAAAATAGTTGGGTCTTGCAACTATTCTGTCAGTCTATGTTTTTATTGTAGTATTGAGACCATCAACATTCAGAGTTATTATTGAAAGGCGTGTAGTAATTCCTGCCATTTTGTTGTTTTTGTAGTGCTTGATCCTTCTCTACTTTTCATTTGCTTATCTACTCGTCTAGTAAGACTTATTGTTTCCCAAATGTCCACAGTTGCATTTATCTTCCTCTTCTGTATATAGGATTCCTTTAAATATCTTCTGCAACACAGTTTTAGCTGTAGGAATTTCCCTAGCTTTTGTTTATTATGTAAGGTTTTTATTCCTCCTTCAATTATGAAGAATAGTTTTGCTGGATACAATAATCTAGTTTAGCTGTGATCTTTTCATCCAGGCTTGAAATACATCATCCTATACCCTCCTTGCTTTTAAAGTTCTGTTAAGAAATCTGCTGTTATTCTGATGGGTACGTGACTTGACACTTCTTTCTTACAGCTTTCAATATCCTTTCCTTGTTTTGCATGTGTAATGTTTTAACCACATATGACATAGGGAGTTTTTTTTTTTTTTCTGATTTTGTCCATTTGGAGTCCTAAAAGCCTCCTACACCTCCATCTCTTTCTCAAAATTTGGGAAGTTTTCTGGTATTACTTTATTGAATATGTTTTCTGTGCCTTTAGTTTGCACCTCTTTTCTAAATTCAATGCACATGATTCAGAGTTCAGTCTTTTTATGATATCTCAGAGGTACTGCATGTTCTATTTATACTTCATTTTTTCTTTTATCCTACTAGTTTTCTAATTCATCTACTTTGTCTTTAAGCCCTGATAGTCTGTCTTCAATTTGATCCAGTCTACTAGAAAGACTTTTAACTGAGTTTTTATTTGCCTTATGAAGCTTTTCATTTCCAGAATTTCAATTTGGTTTTTTTTTGGGATTTGTATATCTTTATTGAATTTCCCTTAAATATCTTTCATTGTCTTTCTTATTTCATTCACCTATTTATTTATATTCTCTTTCAGTTCGTTGATGTTTTATACATGCCTTCCTTAATTTCATTGGTCATTCTTATCATCATTCTTTTGGGTTCAATATTTGTGAATTCATCCAGTTCACTATTATTCAAACCTGTTTTTGTGGAATTACTGACTTTTGAAGGTTTCATGTTGCTTTTTTCATATTTTCTTGTTGAGATTTGCTCATCTGAAGTTAAGTCATTGGTTGGCAGTTTTAATCACCTGAAATCTTTCAATTCAATTATTCTCTATGTTCTGGAAGAACTAGGCAATGGGAGGATTGATGTGCTGTTTCTTGCCACTAGCCTGAGGGGTATAACTCAGCAATAAAAAATTCACCAATTCAAAACCAAACCACATATTTACATGAAGTAAAAAAAGTTGAAGACATCATTCACACCCTCAATAATTTTATCAACTCTTATATGGTATGCTAAGAGTTTAAAGAAAATATAGAGGAGGATTTAAAAATTAAGTAGTTGTGCAATGAATATATCCTAATTTTAAAAATTAAAAAAATAAAGGGGTGTGATGGAAGGAAAAGGGGAAAAAGAAGATGGGAGATGACAGATGAAGTATGTAGGGTTGAGGTGTATTAAATCATAGTTTGTGGGAAAATAGTTTAATTATTGTGGAAAAAGATATGATAGGGATTGCAAACAGATAGAACAATTAAGAATGACAAAAAGGAGGCAGAACAAACTGTAAATAGAAACAAATTAGGAAAGAGAAATAGAAAAAAATAAAAGCCAATATTCCTTCCTGTTGAGTTGGAGAGTGTTTGCCAGCTGGGCTGCCAGTGCAGTGGGTGTTCTCCTCCAGTCTCCGCTGTGTGTTTTCTCACTTGCTCCCTCTGGGTCTGGGGTTGCCCAGGATTCCCCTCTGGGCACAACATGGGCACAGTATTCATGGTCAGTTCTACTTCTGCTTTCTTAAGTTCCTGAGAATTAAATTGATATAAAAGATTAACAGGAGAAAAGCATATAATTTAATGTAAGTTTCACATGATATGGGAACCCTCTAAGCAAATGAAGATTCAACTTGTCAAAATCTGAATGCTTTTATATTATGTTGAAAAGAGGAGCAATGGTGGAAAAGTAATTGAAGTAGGTGGGGAGTCTAAAATAATTATTTTAACAAGATACATTTGTACAAAATTCTCTTGGTTATGCCTCACATTTTTCTACAAGGAGGAAATCTTTCACATGGCAATTTTTATTTTTATTTTTAAAAATTTTTTTCTAAGGTTTTATTGAGCATTGCAACTTTATTGACATTTATATGATACCAGGCTGTCAGAATTCTTTTTTTAAATTCATTTATTCTCATGTGCATACATTATTTGGGCCATTTCTCCCCCCTGCTCCCTGCTCCTTCCCTCTTCCCCACCCCCCCATTTCCAGGCAGAATCTGTTCTGCCCTTATTTCCAATTTTGTTGAAGACATAAGCATAATGAGAAAGACAAAGCGTTTTTGCTAGTTAAGAATAGCTATACAGAGAGATTCCTAGCATTGCTTTCATGCACAAATGTGTTACAACCCAGGTTGATTCATCTCTAACTGATCTTTGCACTGGTTCCTGGTCCCCTTCTTATATTGACCTCTGTTGCTTTAAGGTTTCTGTATTAGTTCCTCTGGAGTGGGGACATCAAACGCTTTCATGTTTTGGGTTTTCTACCTATCCCCATTCCTCCTGTATGTGCTCTCCCTTTGTTTTAAATCTCCTGTTTCCAGGAAGAGAAAGGAAGATTAGAATGCCTTTCTGTGTTTGTTTTTTTTCCAAAGGCCTTTAGCTCAAAGTAGTTCTTATACCAAAGAGGCATATATCTGCATCTTTCACCTGTAAACACCTTATTTATTTCAGTGGTTCTTGAAACTTTATAGAACCTTGACATCATCTGTAAAACCATTTCTTGTTGTTTTTGTTTTTGGTGGAACTGGGGTTTGAACTCAGGACTTGCTATAAGCACCCAATGTTTGAGTTTCATTACAGACTTACTGAAACAAAATCTACCAACTGGGAACTCGGGCACTGAGGAAGCTTTAAGCGCTTTTTCTGCAACCTTGGGATATAGAATCAGGCTAGAAACGGTCCCTGCCCACAGTGTGGAAACACACAAATCGGCCAATAAATTATAACACAATGGGCTGCTGTAAGAATATCAAATATGCAGAGAAAGCAAAGAGCTAGAGTACAGTAGGTGGTCTGCTTTGACATCTATTGTCTCAGAGCTGGAAGACTCTAGAAGGACTTTTTTGATTAATGGTATACTTTATGGTTAAGCTTTTAGTTTTCTTCAATCACTAGGGTACTGCAGCAGGAGATCATAGTAGAAGGTTGGGGAAATTGTCTTTGAATCACTCCATAGGTGGACAGGCTGTGTCTCAACCAAAGGCTGCAGCTCCTGGAAACTTGGCAATTTCTGAATAACAGGCCTGAGAGTAGTGGGGTTCCCACATCTGAGATATTGAACAATGCAGCTTACCCATACATATTAAACTTTCCTAAAACTACACAATTTGCATGTGACAACTTTTTCTTAATTTGTACCAGAATCAGTGGCTTGGAAGAAAAAAATTGGACTCAATAATTGATAGCTTTTAGGAAATGCTACATCACTATTGCTCTTGGTGATATAGAATTTACATCATTCGGAAAAATATTGACATTCAAGAATTTGATGGAGGATCACGGTTCAAAGACAGCCCAGGCAAAAAGTGAGACCAACAAGCTGGACATGGTGACTGCATCTGTAATCTGAGCTATACAGGAGGCATATGGGTAAAAGGATTGTGGTCTGAGGCTAGCTCAGGCAAAAATGCAAGACTCTATCTTAAAAATAACTAAAGCATAAAGAGTGTAGGGGTATAGCTTAAGTGGCAGAACACCTGCCTAGGAAGAACAAAGCCCTGATTCAAGCCTCAGCACCACAAAAGAATGGAATTTGAGTTGCCCAAATTTTTGTAAATAAACCAATATATTTCACTGACATATTTATTTGTACGAATGTACAGCCATGATACATGACTTAAGCCTTTGTCTTAATAAGCCTATCTATTTAAAGTGAGTATAAAATAAAAATTTATGGTGATAAGAGTACTTTATAACAATTTAATTGGCAGCCTAATTTTTGCAATAAAGTAAAAAATAATGGTAAATTACACAGTCATTGGCATTTTAGGTTCAAAAAAATATTCTAACAGCCTTTGGTATGAACTCTACCTATATATTCTACTGTTACATTGTCTGATTTCTTTTGTGCACTTTCCGGCATACCACACATTTCCTTTCATTTTCAACATCCCTGAATCACATGATTTTTACTTTTTAAATTCTTTTGTTGTTGTGCTGGGTGAGGGTATTGAGTTTTACATGTCACTACATTGCATAAAGTTTGGCCTAAGAACCACATCTGTTTAAGTCATATTTCTACCAATAAATATATTTAATGCCTATCACAAATCCTTTTTCTATAGTTTTGTCATTTCTTGGTTGACTAAAATTCAAAGAGCCCATGAGTGCTACATTTCCTGTTATTGTCTGCTTAAAGGTGTTTTACTAACACTTTTACACTAAAGAATAGTTTGTCTTATATTTTCTTCTTTTCAATATATTGCTGTATTGCCTTACTGTCTTTTTATCTGGACAAAACTAGAAGGCAATCTTTAATCCACCTTATAGGTAACTTTTTTTGGACCTGTTGCATCCTAATTATTTCCTTATCTTTAAAGTGGGATAATTTCACTAGCACACATTTTGCTATTTTAGTTCAATTTTCTTTATGTTGTTCATATAGTATGTTGATTGTTTTTAATTTCAGGAGCCTTTTTTGTGAATTAAAATTTATGCAATTATATTATTCTATTGTTCTGGGTTTTTAATTTAGAATTTCAGTTATTCTATTTTTTATTTCTAGTGCTGGGGATTGATCCCAGGGCCTTGCACATACTAAGCAAGCATATTTGAAAATTAGTATTAGGAACTCCATGTTTAACTTCACCTGACCAAGGTCTTCTTCTCTGGGTAGGTACCACCTCTAGACTGTCCTTTGTGCAATATGTCAGGAACTGTGTAGAGGGAAACTAAAGTATTAATAAGATTAGCCTAACAAAATAATGATATTTGACAAAAATAATGGCCATTGTTCTTGGGTTTGCAGAATTGAAAAACATCTTGCAAATGGGCGATTAAGATCAGATATGCCTCATCTGCCACAAACCTGGAACCTTTAACCACTGTGAAAAGACACCTATCACTTGGTGGGCACCCATCACTTGTCTACATAAACTGTTCCTAAATCAGCTTTGGGCAAGATGGACTTTGGACAAGAGCTGTTTGTCGTCTTGATCACCTGCATTTTTTAACCATGTTGTCTACCTTGCTTCACAGCTTGTGTCTGGACTGAACTGCCTATCCTAAAGTGAGCAGCTGGACTTAGATGCAGTCTTGCAACACTCACTTTACCACTGAGCTACATCCCCAGCCAGAGTTTCAACTCTGCATGTATCAGAACTCATTTGTTTACATTTTTTATCTTTCTGTCTTTTCTCCCTGCAGCTTTTAATTCTTTCTGTCCCATGAGTTTATTGCATTGAATTCACTTTTCTCACCTATCTTCAATTTATATACTTCCTAGTGCTCTTTTCAGTTTCCTTTTCTTTAAATAATTCTGAAGTTCTCAAATTTCTAATTTGTGGTTCTCCTGCATAGAGGTTATTGATAAATACTTTTTAAATCATGGAAAAATATTCAGTCTTTTTTTAAAGCAGTGTTGGGGATTGAGCCCAGGGCCTTGTGCATTCTAGGCAAGTGCTCTTACTATGAGCTATTTCATCAGTCCCCCTAGTCATTCTTTTTATCTGTGCTATGGTAACATTTTTTTCTGGTGAGTGTTATTTCTCTGAGCAAGTTTTGCAGTTTTCTCTCAATTTTTTTCATAGTTTCTTTTATTCCAATCATTTCCCAGTTCCTGGCTGTCATGTCTTTTCTTTCCCCATCGTTGAATGAATTAGATTTTGTGAAAATTCCCTGTTAGGGAGAAGTCAAATGAAGCATCTAGATTTTTGATATAAAAGATTCTGACTTTCACTGCTAATATAAAAACAGATACTTCCTGCAAGCATTTCCAATTATTGTACTTCTTTTTCTTTCTTTCCTTCCTTTCTCTCTCTTTACTTTCTTCTCTCTCTCTCTCTCCCTTCCTCCCTCCCTCTCTCCCCCCACCTCTCTCTCTCTCTCTCTCTCTTTCTTTCTTTTCAGAGCTCATTTCCCTTACCGCTTTGAAAACCTTCTGGAGGCTGCTGTGTCCAACTTGCTTTTTCCATCCATTGTTACTAACAAGGAATAAAGTTGTATAGTTCCACTGAGCCCATCATTTTCAGGAAGTGTACTTTTTTCTGACATTTCCTGAGAGCTGCTACAACTTTGCTCACTTGTTACTCTTTATGATTTTACTCTTCAATTTTGCTTGCATTCTTCTGCCAGAGCTCAGCTGTTTTGAGCATTCTGTTTTATTCAAAATGCAGTATTTTCTTTAATGATTTCCACCAGGACATGGATTAGAAATTTGACAAGAGGAAAAATAATGATTTGTGCAGCAATGCTCATACCAGAAATCCACTTAGAATTGTTTTAATTTGATTTATTGAAAATATTTTCTGTGAGAATAAGCTTTTGGTTAATATATTATATAGCTATAAGACAACTTCTGAGGTCTTGTTCTCAGAACTGATTCTCAGTATGATGAAAATATTAGGGCAACATTAGTTTAACTGGCAAATCACAGGGTAGGAAATGACAGCATCTTTGCCCAGATGCAAAAACAGCATAAGCCATAGAAATATTCCAATTTATTTGCTACCTAGTGGCTAGAATCTATTACTTATTGAATAATGTCTTGTGGGCTTCATCTCCCTTCACAAGTTTCTCCCATCTTTCCTATTGCTGCAGGGCCTGGCCCCCTTTTCTGAAAACCAGGGCACGATTGTGACTGCCTGTCTCTGATCTAATCACTTTTACTTTTGCAGAAAAAGACTTGCCCTGAGCAAGAAGATACTTTTCTCCTTTACATGGGCCACACTCTACTGCACATGTATATATCAAAGAAAATATACAGAAAGTGATGAACTGAGCACATGATAGGTCTCAAAAAAAATGGGATGTGGTTTAACTTTACCTTTGATTTTTTCTCTTGTAGAAAAAGATAAGCATTTGTTTCAATACTAAGTGAGGATGGCACCAAATTAATAAAAGTGAAAACTCAGGCTTCCTAAAAGCAGCAATGGATTCTGCTCCTAAAATGGCTCTTGATACAATCCTATTTGCTCAAACACACTGTCCACAAAGAAAGAAATGAATCCAAATCATTAATGGTTTGCTATGACATCCCAGTCTGTGGGTTAGGTGTTTACTTAAGATTTATTCTGCCGATCCTATAAAAAAATCTCTGAAATAGGGCTAGGGCTGTGGCTCAGTGGTAAAGTGCTTGTCTACCATGCATGAAGCCCTAGGTTTGGCTCCCCCAGCACCACAAAAACTCGAAAGAAAAAAGTGTTATACTTGAAGTGGGTGACAAACTATGTTTCTTAACTTTTTGTATGCTTTCTTTTTAGGTAGAGAAGAAAGTTGATATTGGACATTCATATTTAGGTGGAGAGAAATAAGCAGTTCTTTCTGCTATGAAAAAAGAAAAAACAATGTAAAAATACAGATCTATTTCTCTTTGTAACAAACATGGAGTTTCACAGTGTTGAAATCAATGTTTTTCTCAGGTAATTCTCTGAAGCACTATTTTTAAATGCCCAGAGATAGGTACTTATTCTGTCCCTACAATGAACTCCAAAAAAGAAACAATACTTCCAACCATGATGATTGATCTTCTTATAAATTTATTAAATTAAAAAAAGGAAAAGTATCTCTTCTTACTCAATAGAAAAGGTTAAGTTACTTATTTTATTTACACTACCTAAGCTAGCTTTGGTTCTGGCTAGAACAACGGCTAATGTTATCAAAATCCACAAATTTTCCAATACTATAGGATACAAACTGCTGTGCTTCTCATGAAAAAAAAAATCCAGTTTCAAAGACTCAGTTCTACTCTTACTCTACTGACTTTAAAATCAAGTTCAGTCTCTAGAATTTTACATGGTGGAAGTAATTTTTTAATGACCTTATATTGATATATAAATGAATTTCTAGCTGTAGAGTAAGATCGTTTTTAGGTACAGTCAGTTACTTTTTAGAAAATATTGACTTTTTATACCAATAGTATAATTTCCTAAAAATTTCATTTCTTATAAGTCTAAATGGCAGTGTATTTTAAGAAAAGTATTAGAACTTTGGAGTACGAGGTACAAAGAGTGCTGGGGTTTTGCACTTTATGTCTTTAAGAACCACTTTCTAACATTTTTTATAGTCATCCTACAATTGAAACATAGTGCAATTCGACTTGTCATTTGATGAGTCAATTTTCTGTGAATGGGGTTTCAACTTTCCAGCTTTATTCTCCAGCCACTCAGGACCAAAGGATAACACAGGGGTTTGTCAGTCAACAATTTGTTAAAATCGCCAGATGTTTTATATTGAATAGAAAATGCTTTAAAAATTTGCTGAGTTTTTCAGCTTTTACCCACACCTTTTAGTACACTATAGATTCAACCTGTGATTATCAGCATGCTTATTGTTTTACATCAATTTTTTATTACTTTAACAAAATGCCTGACACAAACAACTTAAAGGGGAAAAATTAATCGTGGCTCATGATTTCAGAGGTTAGCAGTCCATAGTCTGCTAGCCTGATTGCCTTCAGGCCTGAGGTAAGATAGATTATCACAAGAGTGTGGCAAAGGAAGCTGGTCACCTCCTGACAGCTGGGAACAGAGAAAGAATAAGGAATGAGCCTGGGGCAAGATATATATCCCAAGATCATGCCCACAGTGACCTTTTACTACAAATAAGCCCCATCACTGAAAATTCCACCACCTCCTGACAGTGTCATCAAGTGGATTCATCCATCACTGAAGGCAGAGCTTTCGTGATCCAACCACTTTCCAGAAGCCACGTATCTGAACATCGCATTGGGGACCAAGACTTTAAAACAGGAGTCTTCGGGAGCATACTTCACATCCAAATGCTAACACCTATGTTTGTATTTTAGAGTTCATCAATGATTATTCCAATTGAGAAATACTTAACGAAGTAAAATGTACTGTAACAGATGCAATAATGCATAGTGTTTTGTTTTAGAAGTTAAACTTAGCAAACATGGTGTACAGATCATTATCTGCAATTAGTTATTAACTTTTGTTTTTAAAGAATCATGTCACACCTATGTAGCCTCAAGGATAACAAGGTTTATCATAAAGATAAACAAAGACTGGGATCAATGGACAATCAGAAATTAGACAACTACCCTGTCCGTCTTCCTCATCAGAGGCTACATAATCCTTCAAAGTGTCGTTGCTCCTCTACTATTAGCTGCTTCTCCTTTTTCTTCCTGCTGGATTCCTCACCACAGTGGTTTGCACTGGCCTCAAATGGCCACTTGTTGCCGCCACTTCATCATAACCAACTGGCCCATCTTCTCATCTTTTTCAATTTAAGATTATTCAGAGAAATGTGATTTGCATAGTTTCACTTTTCAGTCTGGTTTTGAAAACAGACAGCTGTAAATTCTTTCTCCTCCCATGGAAAGATGAAGTCTAATTTCCCTCCTTCTAAAACTGGCCTTACTTCAGTGATTTGCTTGATGCACAGACTAGAGCAGACATATCTTGGAGGAAGAACTTCCAAGGCTAGGTCAGAAGAAGCCTTTGCAGCTTACACTGGGGACTTTGGTAAAAACAAGTCTCGTTGGAGCTGCCATGCTAACCCCTTTGTTGTAAAGATCACATGAAAATGCTCTTTGTCTCATTGGAAAGGAGAGAATGAAGCTGAGTCTTGCCTTCTGATGCTCCATAAAGGTCCCAGGCATGCTACTTACTGCAGCTATCTGGGACTCTCCAGAACAGAGCAGCCATCGAGAAGGACATGAACTATCCCTATCAATGCCATGTGTCACAGAATCAACCACATGAGCACTGCTAAAACTTCCTGACCACAGAATTTTGAGATTTAATTAAATAGTTGTTTTAAGTTACTAAATTTCCGTGTAGTTTATAATTCAGCCGAGGTGACTAAAATACCTCTGCTCCAATCAGCTGTGAATCAAGGGGACAAAAACACTGTAACCTAAGTGTACCCAAACATGGATCGTGAGTGGAAGTTTTCTTGCAGAAAAGACTGTATGCTGTTAGGAGTCAAAAATGGACACCCTAGGTTAACTGATTGATGTTCCTTATTTCCCTTAAGGATTTAATAAGGAGGAAAAGGATTAAGTTACAGCCAGATTCTGGTGGGATTTAGAGTAAAAATACTAAGACATATCTAGATGGTAGATAAAACTACTGACGTCACTGGCCAGACTGCAACTTGCAAGTTAATCATACTAAGAAGTAAGCAATCATATTCCAATGAGATTTGTATTCAGCAACTTAAGAATAATTATCTAAAAGCCAAATACTATCTTTGTCAATCTCATATTTTATGATCATCTAAAGCACAGAATGTAATAAATTGTAATAATGTCTCAATTTTTTTCAACTTTAACTGTATTTTTAAGATACTCATTTGAAAGTGAACGATATGTATGTGAAATTCATTATGTGCTGATATTTTTGGAGAGAAAAATACTAAAACTTCAAAACCAATTACATAGTCATTATTAACCATAAAAATATAAAACTAGTACATTTCTCATAATAGCAGTTATTTATATACACCTATTTTCTATCAAATATTTTAAGTTTCAATCTTCAAGCTCCATATGTCTCTAGAAGTCACCACAGGCATCTAGGCAGTATGTTTATTATCAGGCTTCTCTGATTTGCCTTCGAGACAGTTGATTGAGTTCATCTTGCTAACATGCAGCACAAACCTTGATACCACCAAAAAATTTCTGCGGAGTTAAACTTAACACCAGGTGAAAATAAGAATCTTTGAGTTCTGTTCAAATGGCCAAGTTGGGACAGCTCTGTTGATTTGGTATATTTGGCAAATTATATTTACCAAGAGGAATGCAGCAATTGTGAAAAACCAAATTCAAGTAGAAGGGTTTGCTGCATTCAATAATCAATAATATGTCATTCAGGTCAGGCCTTCTGTTACAGCTAAAGAGCATGATAGATCCAAGATCCTTTAGGCATATATGAGGAAAATAATAGTTCAAACAAAAATACTTCTGTCTCAGAGTTTCTGGCTTAGCCCCTTAAGTTCCACTAATTAATTAATTAATCAACCAAACAATTGATCAATGTAATATTTATGGGCCTCTATCTCTGCACTAAACCTTTCTAGAGGCCAGGGTAAAGTGGAGAATACATAGACAAAATCTTGGCCCTCTAGAAATTGCATCATAGGCTGAAGAAAGAGATGGTTTTCAAGAACTCCACAGTTTCTAATTGTTTTCTTGGTTTTCCATGTGGTTGTTGAGAAACCAAACAAACTTGTTTTGGTGTATATTCTTTCTTTGCTTTGAACATTTAGCATATGAGCAAAACATTCACTGAAACAATTTATTTTTTCTCCATTGAGAAGTTTGACTATTCTTATCAAATAGATACCTTTTGCTTTTTTAGCAAACTGTACATTTTCAACAAAACCAATCAAGTTTACGGTGAGCTCTTTCTAAGTGACCATAGCATATAATGGCAAAATAAATGCAACTTTCATGATTATAAGTTAAATAATAATCATGGTAACTTATAATTTATTATAACTTAAAATGACATCTCATAATAATTTTTTATTTAGAGCCTTATTATGCAACACACTATCCTAAGAAAAGTAGAGATTCAAATGTTGTGAAAGGAAATTTCTCTTTACTAAAACCAATTTTTCTTCATTTGGATAGTGGTTCTCTCAAGGATCAGGTCTACCTGCTTACTAAGATTTAGATCCTTTCATCATCACTGGCCTAAAATTCAACCCTTACATCATTACAACATTCCCATTCAAACCTCATGTCACCTGGGCCTAAAATACAGAACTGAATATAACTTCTTAACAAGTTATCAGCATCATCTTTCCATGTTGTTTGCAAACTATACAATACATAAAACAGGCATTGGCCAAGAATAGGGGCTCAAGCCTGCAATTCTAGTGGGAAGTACAAATAGGAGGATTGAGGTCCAGGTCTGCCAGGGGCACAAAGTGAGACCCTATCACAAAAATAAGCAATGCAAAAAGGGCTGGTGGAGTGGCTCAAATGGGAGAACGCCTGCCTAGCAAGTAGGAGGCCCTGAGTTCAACCCCCACTACCACCACCAACATAAACAAACAAAAAACAAGCAAGAGTTATCCAAGGGCCATTCTAGAGTAGCTATGTGATGATAATGCTCTATAATGATTATGCTCTACTAACAGTCATCAAAGGAACTAAGCATGCCAACGTGGTCAGAACCAGCTACTGGAGGCACAGGTCTTTTGGCTGATTTACAGCAGCTATACTTGGTGATGGAAAGGAAGTAATTTGCTTTTCTTCATTTGTAGAGAGTGATATCAGGAAGGATGTTAAATCTTATTGAATAAAAATTGGTTGAGAGATTTTTATGATTTCACTCAGTGTATGTGTGAAGTGAAATATCTTGTTGATATATTTCCTAATAACAAACTATACTTTTACTGCTGGAATAGAACCCAGAACACATGGTACATTTTTAATTTTAGTATTTTTTTAAAAGACTTATTACTTATTTTATATAATTGTCAATCTTTTTAATTATTTTTTTTTTAAATATTTTTAAAAACATGAGCCACCATGTTTTTAAAATCTCAGCTACTTGGGAGGAAGAGATCAGGATGATCATAGTTCTATGACAGGCAGGGCAAAAAGTTAGTGAGGCCCCCCATCTCAACAAATAAACTGGAAGTGGTGGTTCATTCCTGTGATCCCAGCAACTTGAGAAGCATAGATAAGAGGATCACATCCGATACTGGTCCCAAGATAAATTCAAGTCACTATCCAGAAAAATAATTAAAGCAATAAGGATCGGGGTGTGGCTTTAGTGGTAGAGCACCTACCTAGCAAGCACAAAACCCTGAGTTCAAATCCCTTAAAAAAAGTTTGTATTTGATAGGTTTTGACCAGATGTTTTAATTAACTTACCTGATTTCTGTCCTTACCATTATGGGGTCTTTAATTTTGATTCTTTTTTATCAGGGATTTGGGGTTGTGTAGTATCTTAAGAAAGAGCACGTGGATAATATACAGACACTCATTGCACAACGACTAGATTAAGTATGTCATTCCAGTTACTGCCCTGGCACTGTTGATGAGCAGGGTGCAGACACTGCCTCATTAAATCCAAGGTGTAAATGCAGGTTGTGTTCAATAGGTGGCACACTAGCCAGTTCTTGAGTCTCTCTTTTTTAAAATTAATTTTATCATTTTTACATTTACTTACATGTATATACAATGTTTGGGCCACCTCCCCCCGCTTCCAGGCAGAACCTGTTCTGCCCTCATGTTCTCCGATTTTGTTAAGGAGAAAATATAAGAGATAGTAAGAAAGACATTCATGTTTGCTAGTTTGAGATAAAGCTAGCTATACAGACAGATTCCTAGCATTGCTTTCATGCACATGTGTATTACAACCCGAATTGGTTCATCTCTATCAGACCTGTTCACCACTCCCTAGTCCCCTTCCCGTAGTGGCCTCGGCCAGTTTAAGATTACTATATTCACTCCTCTACAGTGAGCACATCAACCACATTCAAGTTTTAGGTTTCCTTCCCTTTCCCTATTCCTCCTGTGCACATTGTCCCCTTAATGTGTGACCCATGTCCAGTAATATTACTGCATTTGTTTTAGGTCTGTAATCCGCAGACCTAAATTTTTGGTCTTCTGATCCGGGCTAACTTTGCTTAAGATGATGTTCTCCAGTTCCATCCATTTACTTGCGAATGACAAAATTTCATTCTTCTTTGGGGCTGAATAAAATTCCACTATGTATAAATACCACATTTTCTTAATCTATTCGTATTTCAGTCCATCATATGGCCTTTGAAGCTGTGCTAAGTTCATTTTTCTGTCGATGCAGAAAACTAGGTATTTTAACAGAAATTGGAGTGAGATCTCCTGCCAAAGTCTTTGTTTTCACTAGAAATTTCTGTTCTTGACAAAATTCTTCATATAGCTTTACTTAGCTAATATTCTAAATGAAGAAAAATGAAAGCAAAAACTATGTTTGTCTCCTAAATCCTCTATCATGCTACTTAAATGTATTATTATCCAATCTTAGTGTTTCAACTTTTGACACCAAGCAACATAGACTAAGTTATCATCACTCTGCTACTGAGGTGCTGTGACAAATAAATTTGTCTCTTTGCCTATATGAGAAATCACACACACACACACACACACACAAATGCATACACACACAATGATGAAGTTCTTTGGCATGGTTTTTAGATTTTCCTGAATAAGTTTTATTTTCTCATTGGTTTTCTAGTGATCTTTTTCAGTATTGGTGTTTAAATGCTATTAAAACATTACCTGAGAGCTAAACATCTCCTTAGAAAACAATTAATGTCCACAATAATTAATGTTTTGTTTATACACTTATATGTGTATGTGTACATATAAAACCTAGTTAAGAAACCTGGTGTGCTATTATAAAAGTAACAAGAAACATTTATGGAAACTCCATAGTTTAAGACAAATGAGAGAATGCTTCTGTCATATGCTAGTGGAATTATTAAGTCAAAGTATGTATGTAAGAATCTAAAGTTCTCAGTCGTACCCTGTATTGTCAGATGTCAACTTTGCGTGATAATATTGTCTAAGCATTTTCTATTACACTAGGAAAGTATAATAGTAACTGATCAGTATTGTAGTCAATGCTTTTCAAGTTGATGCAAGTCCAAATGCTTGTAAGAATTGGGACACTTTTTAAAATTTCAGATTCCTGAATCTTACATAGGACCCCATTGTCTGCACTGCATAAGCTTCCTCGTTGTTTTTTATGCATATTACAGTTTGAGAATTGCTGGGTTACATAGTATTGTGGAAAACATAAACAGGTAACAGAACTTAAGTTCCATACCCTTTTATTCCCTTTCTTTCTGTTTCAAAGGAGGATACTTTTCTTGAGTCTTTTTTACTCATTACTGTCCTTTCAAAAATCAATCAGAAAATTCCAGGCAGTTTCATAGATGAAAATCTGGTAGAATGCCTGTTACATAATGTTCTCTGATAATTTTCTTATGTGTTTATCTAGTTCCAATTACATTCAGTTACATCCAAAGCCATCGAAATAAAGCACATGGGATTCTCTGTTCTGCTGTGACCTCCTTGAATTCATATTCTGGAAGTCATGTGAGTAGTACAACTAATCCAACAACACTTATGAAACACTGAAACAATTAGGTTAATTAGAAAAAAAGATGTAAACTTGATGAAAAAGAAAATTGAATGAACTGACTTGACATTTGCAGATAAAACCACAGACAGGTAATAAACTCTTTATATATTTCAGAAAGGAATCCAAATTTGTCCCAATTTGTGAGTCATATGACAACCACTAAGATGCTTTCTACTATTTGATGATTTTGAATACCATTATTTTGTAATTAATGATCATTTGCATTCAAGGGAAAGCTGGTGTTTCCTTTGAATCTTTTGATGAAGAAATCCCATGTAAATTTATGGTATAAGCAAGAAAAACTGCTTTGAAGAACTCATTTTTAAGCATATTTAGACATTATATGTATCCTTTTACATGAACACAAATATGCAAATTGCACACTAAGTACTCTCTTTCTTTAATTATACAACAAAAAAAATCTTCCAGAGGGTAAATTCAGTTCTACTTTTCTATGAGAATTTGATTGGTATACATTATAGTTAAAATGCATTTTTAGTCATTTCCCAGTGTGCTAAGTTCCAAAGACCAGCTTTTTGATTTGATTCTGAGGTGGCCAATTTGTTTGTCCAAAAGCTCAAAGCTAAATTTGATCCACAATTATAAATCTATAATCTTCTTTGCCAGTGTATTTCTTCCTCCTTTTTTTCTAAACTTCCTTTTCAGTTCATTTTACCAATCTATTGCATATGTTCTTTAGCTATATTCATGTTGGTCAAGAAAGTTTGTACCTGAAAGCTAATGTCTTGGTCCAAGATTATTTCTAAAACCAACAAACTAAAATCAGACTTGCTAATACATCCCCAAAACTCCAGACACCTTTGTGGCACTCCTCCACAAAACTTCTAACGTCTTCCTAATTATAGTTAAGATTTCATCATAACTATTTATGAGTTAGCAGATATGTGATGAGATGACAATAAAATATATATATATATACACTTATGCTGGTTCACCAATAGGATGACTGTTTATAACTTAAATAGAAAAAAATCCTTACTGACATTGATGATTTTACCCTGTGTTCCTTGCATCTTTCAGGTATTGTTGGCGCTGACATTCCTGGCTTGTGGCCCCATCACTTGAATCTCTGCCTCTTTGGTCACAGTGTCTTCTGTTTTTCTGTCTGTATTTCTATTTGAATACACTCGAATGGTGTTTAGATCTCACCTGGATAATCCATAACAATCTTCCCATCCCAAGATCCTTCACTTAATCAAATCTTAACCATAACTTTTCATTGTCACATTAAGTATAATCATAACTACCAAGAATAAAGATGTGGATATATTGGGAGCACACATTGATAGAACAATAATGTCGCCATTTTGTGAATCAGCCAAAATGGCAGCCCCGCCCTTAAACAAATTCCCACGCTCTAAGACAGCCCCACCCCTACCAGAGACTACAGCACCTTTACTAACTTCCTTACCCTCCCCCTTCTATAAAAGCCACTGCTCTCCCAGGCTCTGGGCTGCGCCATCTTTTCCCTGGCCAGCCATTAAACCTTGCTCTATGGACGTGAGTTTTCTCGTGAGCTTTCTTTGAGAGTGGCATTTTTCCTAACACACATTATTCAGCTTACCACATTGGCCCCCATAACAAGTTATCATAGTCAGTTCCTGTCCTGTTTTCCCCATTTCTTATGTTTTGTATGGTTAAAATAGGGAGATGATCAAAGTATGGCTTCATGAATCACATGGTCTATTACCATACAGAGATTTTTTTCTTTTCTTTTGGTTCATAATATTTAAAGAGAGGGAGAATACACTCAATAGATAAGGTATATTAACTGCATAGTGAGTGAGTTCCAATTTAGAGACCAAAGCCTAAAGCCTAGTTAGTCAATTAGCAGGAAAATAGGCTTCTGTGGGAAATGAAGTCTAATGAAAGTCTGAGGTATATTCTATATGAGCAGTTCTCAGAAAAGATTGTCTTGATGAACACAGCAGAGATCTGTGAGGACAATGAGGGCAGATGGCTCAGAGGCTTTGGAGATTAGCTGGCTCAAAGGCTAACAGGATGCGGGAGCTGCCACAACCTGAACTCTGGGTCTTGGATGAAGGGGCTGACAGTATGCAGTCCTGCCACAGCCTGAACTCTCAAAGTGTCTGTCAAACTCAGGTTTATTTAATTTGGAGGGCAGTAGTTGGAGGTCAATAGTTCCTATACAGGGTTTGCAAAGGGGTAGCATCACATTTTGCAGGGTAGAGTTCACTTCACATTCTTGTTATAGCAAAGCAAATGTTAAACTATGCAAATGTTTGGAATACTTTCAAATGCCTCATTGCCTAGGAAGACCTAGAGAGGAGGCCAGTGAGGCAGAAGTGGGGATGTAATCATTATATCCTCTCTCAATGTTCCAGCTTCTCCAGCTTTCAGGTAAAGATGGAAGACTGAGTGACTAGAAGGGATAGAGGGAGTGTCATGAGGGCATATATATTTAGTTGATTTAAAATCTACAGGTGAATAACAAATGCATAAAATATATATTTTTTTAAATTTCAGTCTCTTTACTGTAAATTCTTTCTACTTTGGGGAAGTAAGCTTTAAAATATGTAGGCTGCAATATATTATCATCCCAACCAATAACTATGAGAAGAAAATAACTCTCACCTGCTTTAGAGGATGATGACTTTTGTAATTAGTTCATGGAAACATTAACATATTTCAATCCCTTTATGCTACCACTTATCTGAAAAAACAAACAGTCCATTAGCAAACCCATAATGTAAATTGCGCTCTGAGTCAACATCTCTGAGTAGTTTGACTACCTACCAATTTTAGTGTATTCAGAACTTTGCCTTTTTATGCTGGCCATGTTACAATATCCTGTTTTCAAGGGATTCTGTAATGAAGGAGATAAATTCTAGAAGTAAAAACTAATACTTACAATTACCATTATAGTTCATCATTTAATTTGCCAGGTGCCATGTTAACTGTGTTACATAGTTCATTTCATTAAATCTCATGACTTTATGACTAAGATTCTCTTATTGTGAACCAACTAACCTCTTCCATTCTAAAGTTAAACCTTAGAGGCTCACTTGCCCAAATTACAAATAATTAACTATGATTTAAGCCCAGACTTCAGAGCCCACGATACAGTATACAGTGTCACTTAATGTTTGTGTTTAACCTACGTGGATTTAATCACATCTTCTCAGCAAGGGAGAGAAGAGACAAAAAAATTCAAAGTCTTTTCCATCTCATTCACTGACTGTGTTCTAATTGAGTTCAGGGTGGGGGTTCTGACTGAACTCTGCTCCTGAACAACCACACCTGGCTATGCTGAGGGCAGTTGCCATGTTCAGTACTTAAAGCCACAAAATTCCCTTTACTGCTGAGAAACTGCCAATATCTGTAGCTTAACAAATAAACAAGTTTGTTTCTAAGCTTAAGAAAACCTAACAGCATCTACCTTTGCATTTTTTGAGTGATTTAGAAATCTTCATGAGTAACTGAAACCACATGATTTTATCCTTACTTTTAAGTTCAGAATTGATGCCTTGGTGATTACTGCTTCCTGTTCTTTGTAAACTCTATGTGCATTTCGGATTTAATCCAGGAAATAAGCTTTAATAATCAAAGTTTTACATTTCTTTACATTCCAGGCATAATTTAGATGACTTGAGGGACATAGTTAAATTAGCTTTTTCCTTCCAAAGTCACTGATTCTGTCCCAATGATTATGGCAGCTCCAGCCAGAAGTTCCAAAGACTACTTCCTCTCAACACATCAAAATACATGGATTAAAATAAATGTGTTCCCCAAAATGTTATATCCAGTAAACTTGGCTTAGGTTTGAAAGGAATAGGAGGTCTCAGCGGGCCCCAACCCCCTTGTTGGAGAAACCAGTACCAAACATCCCATGTAGATAAGATAAGCAATGCGGCAGGGCTCAGTTAGGGCATATAGAATGTGGGGAATGTGAGCGGGGGGTACATGCAAGATGTGAAGTACGTGCAAGATGTGAGGTACGCGCAAGATGTGCTCTGCCTGCTTGCCCAATGTTGATAACGAAAATATGCATGCCACCGCGGTCTATATAAGACTTCCCCTAAAGAGGCTCAGGGTCGTGTTTTCCTAACCGGTCCTGCGTGTCCGTGTGGGAGCTCGACCCTGGCTAGCCAGCCCAATAAACTCTGCTTTGTTGATTGCATTCACGCCTGGCTCTCTGTCTCTCGGGGGAATAGGATTCCGGGTCCTAACAGGTTGAATCTTCTAGCTCAAGCTAAAAGGTATTATCTTGTTTTTGCCATTATTAAAATCTTTTTATTTGTTACATAAATTTTGTCTTTAGATGCTGAAAACCCAAAGGATGTTTCAACAATCCCCAGTAGTTATACAACTTACAAAATCTGTCTTCAGTTTCATAAATTTCTTTAGCCTCAGCTACACCATCATGCCAGGGGCAGGGGGCAATGAGGTGGGGTGGGAAAATAAAAATTGAAAAAGAAATTCTCGGCCAATAAGAAAAAATAAAGCTTAATTTAATATACTATTCCAAAGTCAACAACTCACACAGTTTTATTATCACTCTCTATACTAGCACTCCCTGATTATCGCTCTTCCTTGTAGAAAAACTTTCATAGTAAAAAAATAAGCAAGCAAAAAGAACAGAAAGGAATATTTAGCTTGTCCTCACAGGAATAATGAATAGGCAACAAGATGAAGGAATTTGTTACGGAAAAAATAAATTTGTTACACTAGCAAGATTAATGTTTGCTTTTCCAAAGTATTTCTTGGTATTTAGACCAGAATCTCTGTCCTACTGCTCACCCAAAGCCAAGCCAGGCCTGAACTCTGGGGTGATGATTTGAGCAGAATCAACATTCCATGGAGTCAGCTACCCAGTTGCTCTATCTGAAACTCATCCAGATGAGCAACCTGTTTTTCTAGCATCCAAAGTCCCTAATTTCTGAAGCTTCTTCTCAAGTAGCAGTAACAGATGGATGGGCAGATATGACAGCATGGATATACAGTAAGCACCTGATTTATCTCTTAGCCCTGATCCCTGTAGACAGATCAGGAGGGATCCCACCGGCCAGCACTGCCCTGAGTTACTACAAGCAGGGAGGCTCAACTTACTGCTTAAATCCAACTTTTCTTTCCCTTTATGACATGATTCCTTAGTTGTAGTAAACACCAAAATTGATGGAGTCAACACTTTATATCCACATATTTTACATCCCCAGATCAAAAATATTTGAGGAAAAAATTACATATGTATTGAACATATCTAGATTTTCTCCATTAGTATTACCTAAACAATACAGCATAAGAACTATTTAAGGAATGTTTACATTGTATTGAAGGACTGAAGGATGGACTGCAGGAGGTCCCAAAAGGTGATAAGTGGTCAAGGAGACACCTCTCCTCCCTAGGGAATGCTCATCTGCATCTGAAAGGCATCTCCGCCCTCAGGCAATACAAAAAAGCCTATAAAACCCCACTCCCCACCCTGACCCACAGGATCACTGGTTTCCGGGTCTCCCTGCATTCCCCAATATGCAGTCTTTCTCTTCTCTTTTCTACAACTAAATTCTCTACAAATAAAATCTTTCTGCCCTCTACTGTTAGAGTCTGTCTGTGCTTTCATTCTCAGAGCAGGCTCAAGAACCCTGAGCATCTGAAATTCCTGCACGTGTCATCCGTGCATCAATATTAGGTATTATAAGTAATCATGAGATTGTTTATATGGACAGATGTGAGTAGGTTATTTGCAAATACTATCCCATTTTATAGAAGAGACTTGCATACACACAAGATTTTGGTATCTGCAAGAGATACCAAAGGTCAACAGGGATACCAAGGGTCAACTGTCATTAGGAATTTATCAATAGATGTGAGTGGAAAAATAAGAAGTAGGTTTAGGTCTAGAATGCTAAACTAAGAATTAAACTTTATATTTTTCAAAAGCAATGTTTATTCTCTCTCATCCCATCTTCTCTGGTCTCCCTCTTCTCAGAATTTTCATTACTAGACAACCAGTTGTACAAGCTACATGCATATCACCCAAATACTACATCTCCTACTTCCCCACACCATATTCATCAACTCCTTTTGATACTACCCTACGTCAAGTTACTACCATCTCACCCTGATATAGTACATACTCGTCCTTATTTCCTATTTGCCTCCTACTATGCCTGAAGATGTACTTTTATACTGTACATTGATTAAAAACCCCCCTACTGGAAAAAAAAAAAAACAAGAATGAAAATCAGTGAGTGGGCTAAAGCCATATGCCTTCCAGTCTCTGGGCCCCAAAACAGAAACAAACAGAAGTGCTGTTTTCTTTTTAGTGGAGGGACAAGAGCTGGACTCACCTAGAACAAGGTGTTGGGTTCTCAGCTTCATGAAAGTAGGTTGAAAGAGCCAAGTACCCTTGACCCTTTGTATAAAGCTGCACCTGCAGGGAGGGGATGGTTGCACACAGCATCACTATCACCACTTTAGCTACATGCCCACTATATCTGCAGCGTCTCCACCATGACACTGTGGCAGCTGGCCTGAGCCACCATGGATGGCCTGGTTCTTGATTTGAACCATGATGAACACATGGAGGTATAGGAAAACTCCAATCAGAAGACATTAGAGAGAGTGTAACCCTATAGAAAATAACATTTCCAAACCAAAATTCCAAAACACATAGAAAAAAAATGATGTAAAACAAAACTATTAACAATTAGGAAAATAATATACCCCATACTAAATAAAATAAAACAAGCTCAAAGACAAACACATTAAAATACACTAGGATGCTCAAAATGTTAATTTTGTTAAAAGAACAAGAAATTAGGAAGTTCTACCTTCCTAACAACTCAGTAGAACTCCTGAAAATGAAAAATTGTTCATGGAATTTGTTTTTAAAACCTTAATAAGCACTACTTCTAGTTAAATTTGGTAAATTTAACAAAGATCTTCCTATGTTCTTGACTCACTAAAGTGATGGAAAAATAATTTTTAAATGCATAATAAAGGATGTGAAGAAAAATTTTGAATTTGAAAAGAGGTGGATTTAATAGAGCAAAGATCTAAGCCTGCAAGGAGGGAAGCATCAAGAAGGAACCCAGCATGTGACATACCTCTAACAAAATCTCCAAAATATGAGGTACCATGTGTTCTGGAAGCTGGTATGTGCCCCAATGCTGAGAGTTTGTGTAAGTATCCCAAACAACATGTATCCCAAACAGAAGCAGAAAAAGAATGGCTTAATTGCAGAAGGGTTAAACCATACAAGATCTGGTTTCAGACTACCAGGCTCAGTTGGGAATCTGTTGAAATAATGTACTGAAAATGTGGATATTTGGTACTAATTCTCATAGTAAATGGAAACCTTCCCCTACAGACATTTGACTCTTAGAATACTGATCACTAGGCTTGTACCATACCCCTCCACCCCACTCCATCAACAACAAGAGAATTCAGAGATTCCTCTTGGGAAAATTAATGAGATCAAGAGAAAAGGAATATATGTCATGATATCTGAATGTTCGTAATGAAAGGCTAGGTGTCACAGATTTCCAACTTCCCAGTTTCCTTCTCTCTTCTTTTACACCCTCTTCTCTGCCCCAGAGATCTGAGCTAGAAGGACTACACAAATGAACTCTGTGCCCTCTGGCTTCTTGTGGGTTTGACCACAAGGAAGAGCAGCAACAGCTGGAAGGGAGAGGAAATGGATTTTGAGGATTTATTCTCTGGCTCCCTATATGTAGATCCTTTTCTGCTGACTGAGACAATCAATAAGGGCTTCTGGTTTCTCCTACAAGACACTCATTTTCTGGGGTCTGGTAACCACTTCTTCTCACCATCCCTTTGAAACTAGAAGTGTTAATTACCTCAGAATATTGTCAATCTCTTGCATGTTTTCAATACTTTGCATTTTAGGGGCTTATTTTCAGTTGTGAATGGACAACCAAGAGTCATCAAATAGATGACAAAATCTTCACAAGTTAACTGTGATAGCAAGTTCTCAGATGTCCCTCAAATTGCTCTTGCTTTCTAGTATTCTTTTCCTTATATGATTTCCCATTGCTGCAGACTAGACTTACTTACTTTTCGTTTGTTTTATTTTTTGGTGTGCTTGGGGTAGAACATAGGGCCTGGTGCATGCTAGGCAAAGGTTAACTTGCTTTTAACAAACAGGCATGAGAGAAATAACAGACTATGGTTTTCAGTATTTGGTTTGCTGTGCTTTCTATCTAATGTGTTTTCCCTTTTCTTTATTTGCTTGTCTTAGGGGAAGGATGCCAGTAGCCATGTCATAAGGAAGTCCTCTAGAGAGAACAACATTCTGAGGAAACAATGCAGCTGAAAACCACACAGTGAATGTAGGAAGATACAATTATTTATTTTCAGTATTGCATATTTTCTCTTTCTCAAGTTATAATGGCATTTATAAAAAAATCATAATTATATTAAAAATTATTGAAGCTTTAATTCAAAAAGACAAGTCATTGACCTGAACATTTACAACTTTATAAGTAATAGAAAAGTGAAGTTCGAATTTATGTGTTAAAAAAATGTACTAAAAAGACAAACAAGCCAACTGAAAAATTCTGAAAGGAAACAAGTGGGTAAATCAAAGAAAAGCAAACACAGATGGCTAATGTGATAGAACAATATCGCCATTTTGTGAATCAGCCAAAATGGCAGCCCCGCCCTTAAACAAATTCCATGCTCTAAGACAGCCCCACCCCTACAAGAGACTACAGCACCTGTACTAACTTCCTTACCCTCCCCCCTCTGTAAAAGCTACTGCTTACCCAGACTTGGGGCTGCGCCATCTATTCCCCAGCCAGCCTTGCAGTTTGAGCCTGCCATTAAACTTTGCTCTAAGGACATGGGACTTTTCTTGTGAGCTTTCTTTGAGAGTGGCACTTTTCCTAACATTTGGTGTTGAAACCCGAGATCAGGTTGAGTTCCCAGCACTGACCTTGCTCTCCCGCCTTTCCTCTGGAATCTGAGCTGCTTTACTGGGACTGCCGATCCTAGAAAGCACCACTCTCTCACTAGCTCACAGGGAACTTCCTCCACCCCAGCGCGCCTCCAACCACCATCCACCACCGGCCAATCTTCCCTTAAGGTCCTCTCTCCCTTGGTGAGTCCTCCTCGCATGCAGAGCTGTGGTCTCTCTCTCTCATTTCCTCAAAAACCCTAGCGCTAGGTCGCAGCTCCCTCTCATCTCAGGAACTGGTTTCCCCATTAGGGACTGTGGGGCCTCCCCCCGTGGTGAAGATGTTCCCTCTGGGGGTTGTGTTCCACATTTCTCTCTCCTGAGGACCTGGTATTTCAGGGATGCCTGCCATATCTCTCCTCAGGTCAGGCCTTCACCATGGGAGTTGGACCGTCCCAAATTCCTTCAGACTCCCCATTGGAATGTCTCCTGGCCAACCTTAGGCCCCTCAGCCTAATGCCTGATCTTTAGCCATGAAAGCTCACTTTTCTCTGTAATCAGGCCTGGCCCCAATATCCATTTGACAATGCCTCCAAATGGCCACTTAATGGCACTTTCAATCCCAATATTTTAAGGGATCTATGCAATCTCTGTGAGTGTGCTGGTAAATGGAAGGAACTTTCCTATGTCCAATCCTTTCCCTATCTCTGCATCAAACCCTCCCTCTGTACTTCCTGTTCCCCTGTGCAGATTCTATTAGCCTGTAAACCAGTTTCTAAATCAGCCAATTCCTCTCCCAAACCTTCTCTTTCCCCATGTAAACAGACTTCTTGCACTGCTTACCATACCTATCTCCTCCTATCTTCCTGAAAGACTTTCCCGTCATGGAGTTAAACAAGCCACTCCTTGCCAATTCTGGCCTCAAGGCGATTCCAGCTCTGGGAGAGCTCATGCTCCCTTCCTGTGGGCTGAGACCAAGCCCTCTATTTATTCAGGTACATTATTATGCTACATTGGTGGAGTCCTGTTTGATTATGGCATCTGATGACGGGTTCTCTCTCCCCACCCCCATCCCCATCTAATGTCCATTTTTCCTGAGACAGCGACTAGAGAGTAGAGGTTTCATTTTGCTAAAAGCATGCCAGTACCAGTCAATGGGAGCAACCTAGAGACACAGGTGATGGCTAATCACATAGGCATGTGTCATGCCTCCAGGCTCTGCCTTCCCCTCTCTTACCTTAGATGTCAGGACAACTTTTCTGCCTCCTCCATGGTCTCACCACATGTCCTTTGTCTCTGCCTGCCTTCCCCTCCCTGGGCTTACTGAGACCCTACCTCCCATGAAAACTTGTAGCATGGTACCTTATGACTTAAGTTATTCCAACTGGTTTACAGGCCTCTCAGTGTAAAGTAACTTTAAATCACTGCTTTTCAAAAGCAATTACAAAACACTGCAACTGCCATGCTCATGCCATAACTCCGCCCCCACAAGGGGAGGAGGGAAAGCAAACAGGCACGCTTGTGCACAGGATGCCAGCTTCTGTACACAGCAAAAACACCTGCCATAGTTAAGAAAATCAATAGAGAGGACCCAGTACATCCTGGGCCACCAGCCACACGTGGCAATGGCTGTAGCCCACCACCACTTCCCCTAGAATAGATGCTCACAGAGTACACAGGAAGGAGGGAGGGGAGACAGGCTGCAGGATCAGACCTAGGCAGTCAGGGTCATTTGTCCCAGGTGTGTGCGGAGGGAGTGGTGCCTTGCACAAGTCCTGTTCCTAGCCCCACCTCACACCTCAGGGCATCAGACCCAGCCCTTGTAAGCCAATTGTTAGCTCAAGGTTATAGTTCCAAAAATAACAAAATAGACTACTGTGGTCTCTAAACTCCTCATTTAGAATTTTCTATACCTTTGGCCTCAACATAAATTTTTCCCTCCAAATATTAACACTAGTTATCCTGTATGATACTGTTATTGGCCTGAAATGCCCTCTGAATGTCCTTCTCTAACTTTACAAATGATTTCTTTCTTAAAAAGATAGCCTTTATTAAAGAGGCTGCCTGCCAT
The DNA here is from genome assembly GCF_047511655.1 of Castor canadensis. Lineage (NCBI taxonomy): Eukaryota > Metazoa > Chordata > Mammalia > Rodentia > Castoridae > Castor > Castor canadensis. Next base: position 76,958,601 of record NC_133399.1, on the reverse strand, counting down.
TAGCTAAAAGACAGGATCCTAATGTTTTGTTCTTTCTAGATGGGACCTGCATCTTCCAGTCTTCTGGCTGGTAGATGTTGGAAGTTTTGTACTGAGGCCTGGCCTCAGTATGCCTTGGGTGACCAAGAGAAGTGGCCTTCACAGGGCTCCTTAAGCTATAATACCATACTCCAATTAGATCTTTTCTATAAAAGTAAAAAAGTAAACTGAGGACCCCTATAGAAATTTCTACCTTCTAAGCCACTCCAATACTCAGAATCTCTTAACAAGTGCTTCCCTCTTCAACAGGCAATGGTAGGAAGAGGGCAAGTCTTATGTCCCCTTCCAGTTATCAGATCTAAGGGAAATTTAAAAACATCTAAACAGCTGTACTGATGCCCAGACAAATACATTCAAGCCTTTATCTCTGTGATCCAAACCTTTCAATGACATGAAAGGATATTATGCTTCTACTAGACCAGACTCTCATCTCATTAGAAAAGCAATGGGTTCTGGCCCAGGCCACTCAGGTTGGAAACGATTATATGGCTCAAGCAGTAGAGTGCAGTTTTACAAGCATAAAGTCCTGAGTTCAAGCCCAGTACAGCCAAAGTAAAAAAAAATAATAATAATATTTGGGGCTGTGGAAGTAGCTCAATGGGAGACTGTCTGCCCAGCATGTGCAAAGCCCTGGGTTCAATTCCCCAGCATTACTAAAAAAAATTAAAAAATGGTAAAGAAGATAAGTGGCATTAATGTCACTTCAGCCATCTCATAGTAGAAAAACATAGTTTAACCTAGACCAGATCCCTCATTCTTCAAGTGAGGAAACTGAGACCCAGAACAGTTCAGAGACTTGCTCTCCAGAGTGTCAGGTGTCAATGTAAAATAACAACTTTACTTTACAGCAACAACCTTAAAAAAAAAAATCCTCTTACCTTTCTACAGCATCTTAAGGATGCTATCAGAAAGCATACCACAGTGGACTCAGAGTCACAGGTGAGAGAGGTTCTCCTCAAAGATAAATTTCTAAGTCAGCCACAGATTTTCATAAAAAACTCAGACTGTGGCTGAAGGGAAAAGTCATTGAATCAAGTAATACAGATAGCCATGTCTGTATTTGTAGCAATGTCTGTGTGTCCAGGACCTTACTAACAGGAGAGAAAAAGATAAGAGACACCATGGCCTCAATGCTGCTCTCAGAGAGGGCCCCACCTGACTGGGGCCTGTATCCCGAACTTGCTACCGTGGTGGACAGGAGGGGCACTTCTGCAGACAATGCTTAAGGGGGGGACAGCCCGGGAGACAGCCCCGCCCCCAACTGGGACCCTGCCCTCTCTGCAAGGGTAACCACTGGAGGTCTAAGTGCCCCCGCCTCCAGATGGAAGACGAGGTGCCATCTCCTATAGATTGATGGGTCCCAGCCTCCTGTCCATACTCCATTTCTTGGCATCAATGTTGAGGGGCCATAATGGCAGAAAAACAAAAGGTCATTTTCCTCCTAGACAGTGGAGCCCATTTCTCTGTTTTACCTTTTTCTCCTGGTCCCCAGTCCAATGACAAAAGTTATCATTCGGGGCAAATCTGGCCAGCTCCTAGAGTGCTAGTTTACCTGGCCTCTGGCCTGCTCTTGGGGAGACCTCCTCTTCTGTCACTCTTTCCTCATAGTACCTGAAACTCCAGTGTCCCTGCTGGGACAGGATTTACTATCTCAATTAAAAGCTCAAATTCTCCTCCCTCCAGGAAGCTATCTCTGCTGCCCCCTCCTTCAGGAACAAAGAGACTCCACAGTGTGCACTGATGAGATGAGTGTAGGGTGAGCCAGGACGGCCCTCCCTATTCAAATAAAACTCAAAATACCTCACAGTTTCCACACCTAAAACAATATCCCCTCAAGCCTGAGGGACTATAAGGCCTTATGCTTATTCCTAAAAACAATAAGGGCTACTAATTAGTTGCTCCAGCCCCTATAATAAATTTAAAATTCTTGTAAAAGTTAATTTTAAAATACAAGTTACAAAGTAAACAAATGGAAAGGATATAGACAGGTAATAAATGTATTTTTTTTTTGAAAAGTTAAAGGAAAAATAAATCTTTTTGGATAAGAAAGGATTTTGTAAAAAAGGGTTTATCTTAAAGATTGTTTCAAATAGGAGGGATAAAAACAAGCCATCAAAGGGTTTAGTATGTTAAATAAGGGTCTAAGTAAGTTTTAAAAGTGTATAATAAAAAACTTTGGTGTGTGATAGTTAAAGTTGAATATAACCCAAGAGTTGCCTAAAAGATTTTTAGGGTCATGTCAAACTAAAATCAAATCCTCTATGTCTGTAAAATAACAAGGTTATCTTAATATTGTTCTGCTCTGAGTAACATCTACAAAAAACCATTACAGAGAAAGATTTTATCAAAGAAATTATTTGTGTTTTCTACTGATCTTGTCAAGCTTTAAGTACTACTAAATCAGAGTTTATTTACATATATGCTTATGTGTCTTAAATAACCACCTTGTAACAGTGCTATGTTATACTTTATCTAAATATGGTACAAACATTTAAAAAGTTAAAAGTATCAATTTATATAAAATAATGAGATAAAGCTCTCTTTTATCCAAGAGTGTTACATTTAAATCCTGACAGCCCCTGCCTCCCACAGGTCACCTACCTAGGTGTGGCCTTAAAGGGACAGACTCACTCCCTGAGTCATAAATGCATTAACCCAATTTTCTGTTTCCCAACCCCCCTACCATAAGATGGCTTCCAGCTTTCCTGGCAGTTATAGGATTTTGCAGAATTTAGATTCCTAGGTATGCAGTCCCTGAGCAGACACCTTTTTATGCTCCTCCTAATATTCCTATTTGGGTCTTAGATAATGTATGGCCACCCCTTTCTTTTAGAAAAACTTGCCTCCAACAGACTTTGCTCCTCTGGCTGACTACCTGCCTTCTCAGGGAACTTCTCAGAGAGCATGCAAACCAAATCTTGCCCCACCCTATAACAATTTCTGTCAAACCAGGGCATCTTGTTCTCCGAAAAGTATCTTCTACCCTCTCCATTGGGACTTTGATGGACCAGCCCTCATCTGGTCATTCTCATGACACCCACTGCTGTCAAGCTCAGTGGGTCCCCCAATGGCGGCACCTTTCAAGAAACAATTAGAAAAATGGAGAAGGGAATTGGAGGACTCTTGGAATCCTCTAGGGAATAACATTTCACAGTAGTTCTCCTAGTTAATGCCCATCCTAGTGCCTGTATTTCTTGCTCTCCTATTCTTAAGCTTCCTCCCTTGTATCACACTGTATGTCTGCTATTGCTAATCAAAAATTTAACCAGTTGTGCCTCCAGGGACACCAACCTCTCCAAAACCACCCAGAAAACTACTGTGAAGGCCCCATCCAGGACACCACAGGAGCCTGAGGATCCTGCCCCATACAACGCCCCTGCCAGCAGGAAGCAGTTAAGGAGATCAATGCTTTGCCCCAGTTCCTGATCCTCAGCCCCTACCCTCATCATTATTAAGGAAAACATGGGGCAATGATAGAACAATAATGTAGCATTTTGTGAATCAGCCAAAATGGCAGCCCTGCCCTTAAACAAATTCCCATGCTCTAAGACAGCCCCACCCCTACCAGATATTACTGCACATGTACTAACTTACTTATCCTCCCCCTTCTATAAAAGCCACTGCTCACCCAGACTTGGGGCTGTGCCATCTTTTCCCCGGCCAGCCTGGCAGTTTGGGTCTGCCATTAAACTTTGCTCTATGGACGTGAGACTTTTCATGTGAGCTTTCTTTGAGAGCGGTGTTTTTCCTAACATAATGAACATATGAAGAGATACTCTACAAATAATTGGGGAAATGAAAATTTAAACAAAAATGTGACACTATTTTTACCCATCCATTTTGTAAAAAATATAGAATCTGACATTGCCAAATATTGTGAAGACTGAAAAATAAGAAATGCTTCCACATTACTGGACAGACTATAATTAGGCAAATACTCTGGAGAGTACTTTAATTATGTCTGTGAAATTTACCAAAAAAATGTGAATTCTCCAAAAGAGGAATTCACTTATCATAAAATATATACATAAAATATATGTATTCACTTCTACATATATTTTATATCAATAATCTACATATATTCACAATGAGACACATGAACTGATAATGTAAGGAAAATAAAAATAACAGACTTAATTCTCCTTTTTGAAAATAGAAGCACTGAGTGTGGTGGCACATGTCTATAATCCGGGCACTCAGGAAACACAGGCAGGAGGATCTTGAGTTTGAGACCACCCTGGACTACATAGTGAGGCCTATCTCAAAAATTAAAAAGAAAAGGAAGGAAGGAAGGAAGGAAGGAGGGAGGAAGGGAGGAAGGAAGGAGGGAGGAAAGGAGAAAGGAAGGAAGGAGGAAGGGAGGAAGGAAAGAAGGAAGGGAGGAAGGGAGGAAGGGAGGAAGAAAGGAAGGCAGGGAGGGAAGGAAGGAGGGAGGAATGGAGGGAAGTAGAGAAAAAGGAAGAAAGAAAGGAAGGAAGGAAGAAAGAAAGAGAGAAAGAAAGGGAAGAGACTTCTCCCATCTCCTTTCTCTTAGAAGGCTTACTTTAGAGAACTTGTAACTTCCTTCTCGGTCTCTGAAATTTATGTACAGCTTTTTAAAACCCAGCTAAGCCTTTGCCACTTCTTGACACTGGAATGTCAATCTCAAGGACCCAGAAGTCATTCCTTTGAAATGTAAAGATAAGGGGAGGCTGTACCCCAATCTCCCAGTTTGTGTAGGAGGGTGAGAGCCTAACTTTGGTTGATGCTCTGACCTCCACTTGCAAAACTATCTCCTATCATAAAAATATTTTTTGTTTGTGATTAAGGTGTCAACCAATCTGACTTTTCAGGTCTCTTATTTGGGGATAAACTAGTTTACAAGAAGAGGACAATTGTAATAGCGGAAGTATGTAAGTCAAAAAGACCTGCTGTTTAAGCCTGAAACTAGAAACACCACCAGATTCAAGCATAATAAGAGGGTGTAAAAGTCAGAATGTTAACTGTGCTGGCACAGTCTGTGATCAGAAGCTTCCAAATTCTTTTATCCCAGCACAAAGAATCCATGGCAGTACACATGGGTATAAAGGAAGTTTTTTTTTTTCTAAGTGGGGGAAGAGAAATACAAAAGGAAGCATGTTGGGGCCCAGGTGGAAGTCAGAAGCTGAGAGAGCATGTTTCTGCCTTTCAGGTGTGTAGGCCCCAAAGTGACCACAAGGAGAGGAGTGATGTGGCCAAGAGATTCTTTATTGCTGGGCGGGAGAGGGGGAGAGCCGAGAGAGAGAGAGAGAGAGAGAGAGAGAGAGAGAGGGGGGGGGGGGCAGGGGCTTAAATACCCTCAGTGAGGCTCAGCATGATCTGATTGGTTAGGATCTTATGGTTCATGCTGATTGGAGGTTGGGGCAGAAGGAGAATTCAAGCTAGACTTGAGGCAGGACCGTGACCCTGGAAAACAGAAGCTTAAGGGCACAGTAAGAACCGAAACCCATGGGCACCATTATTGCCAACATTCCTCCCTTTTTTGTTTGTAAAGGAAGGGGGGCATTGTGTTCACTCTGGCTTCTTTGAGCTGGCAAGGGGCAGTGTAGGGGAAGGGAGGGTTAGTTGGCAAATAATGTTGGGGTGGTGAGCCCCATTATACCCAGGCTCTGAAAATGAAAATTTCCTCTTCCCTGAAGTTGATGAAGGTCCCTTGTAGCCATAGGTCATAAAGAGTCTCGAGCCAATCCTCCAAGCTCCGTATGGTGGGTAATAGCCATCCATCTTCACGTAGGGAAGTCGAGGAATTGAAGCAGGTGTTCTGTGAGGCATCCATGATGCTTATAACCCGGTGTCCTGGTAGGATCCATCATAGGTGTCCTCTGGTTGAGCTATGAGGGGTTGGTGTCCTTGGAGGAGAAGCTGGTTGAATGTTTGATTAGAGATTTTGTTTACTGGGATCTGAGAAACTGTAGTAAACAGAGGAGGAGGGTGTGTAGAGTAATGAGCGTGAGCAAAGGGCCCAAAAAAGGCACGAGCCAGGTGATGAGAGGAGAGTTTAGCAGGTCAGTTAAGGTGTTTTTAGTGGGTCTCTTTAGGAGGTTCTGGGCCAAGTCTGTTAATTTTTTGACATTTTGTTCTACAATCCCAGACTCATTGACATAGTAGCAACATTCCTCCCAGAGCAAGAAGCAGGTGCACTCTTTTTCAGCTGGTAAGCATTCTAGGGCCCTGCGATTTTGTAGGGCCACCTGGGCTAGAGAAGTGAGCTGACGTTGAAGGGAAGCCAGTGAGGCCAAGGTGGATTCGAGGGTGATCTGTAAGTGATCTGCAAAGTCTTTTGCAGTAATAAAACTATGGCCAAGGGCTCCCCCCCGTGAAGCCTGCAGCAACAACGGAGGTCGCCAGACTTACACCAACCAGTTGGGCAAGAAGGCGGCACGCTTTGTTTGAACACCAAATAGGAGGGAGAATTCAGCTTCCCCGTAAAGAGTGAGTTGGGGGATTGTAACTACCAGTATGCAGAGAGTAGCATGAGTTATGCAAGAGTGTAGGGTGTTGTGGCACCAGAAATATAGCCCTGGGGGGATGCCAGTTCTGCAATCGTAAGATTTGTATGACAAGAAAGAGAAAAGTTGGACTGAGGTGCTAAGGACTGGACATAGCAGGTGTATGTGGGAGGAGGACCTGATGTAAAGTCAGGTTCCCATAAAGGGACAGAGGGCAAGGGAGGAGCACATGAGAAGTTCCGCAAGGTAGGGGAAGCTCTGATAGAAGACGAAACTTTAATGGGAACTGCGGCCAGTACAGGATGTTGGAGGGAGGCACAAAGAAAGCAGTCAGTGACATTAATGGGCACGGTCAAGTTTAGGAGTTGTAGTGAGGTCTGGAATAGCTGGAGCCAGGTTGGAGGGGGTGGAGGGCTGGTGAAGGGATTTGTGTAAGTTTTGTTTGGATTGTAGAACATTAGTAGCGACCCCCTTCTGAGTGGTAATTGGAAGGGTTAGTTCTCTGGATATTATAATGTGAGCCGAAGGCTTTGAGGAGTCACCCTGAGCATAAATGGCTGTCTATTCACCCTGAACCCATCTGTTGTCCCATGGGTCAGGGATGTGGAGCATGGTAGTCCCATTTTTTCCCACATAAAGGTGAAATTGGTTGTCTGGTCCCTTTGATCCTAGTACCCAGTGGACCTGACAAGACCAATAGGGACATCCCCCATACTCCTTGGTCCATTTGGCTCCCCTTTTATAGTAATTTTTTGTTTGGGTGAAGAAAGGGCAAGCAAATGCAAAGGAGCCACTCCTTAGGCTGGAACCAAACCTGGGTTTGAAGGGGATTGAAATAGGGACCTGACATCCCTTAGGATGACAGTCACCAGTGCCTACTAGGCTGGTGATAGAAGTTTGTGAGATGGTGTAGGTTTCCTGTATCTTAAATCTCCAGAAGCACCCTCCAGTGCTAGTCAGCCCACCCACAAATAGGAGGTTGAGAACAGAGAACAAAAGGGGAAGGTTAATGCATATCCTCAGGGACAGGAGAGGGAACATGAAGCCAAGAGATGTGGAGTTTTAAGGGGTTTCCAAGGGAGGGGGTGAAAATGAAGCCAGGAGAGGAAGCAGGAAGCAGAGATGGAGGGCCAATGGGGTCATCCTGCTGGATGTCCCGGAGGGGGGTTGGGCTGGCTTTAGCCTTGGGCTCCAGAAACGAGATGGTAGTTGCCAGGAGGAAAGTCCCAAGGCCCCTTCAATCGTCTGTTGCCAGCCCTATGAGGTCGGGACTGGAGCAAGAGTCCGGCCCCCTGCCGGGAGCTGGGGCAATCAGTTGCCCAATGCCCATGAGCTTGACATCTAGGACAAGGTTGAGGTGGCATCCTGGGATTAGAGCAGAATCTGGCCCAGTGTCCCTCCTTTCTGCACTTGAAACAGGGGCCTGGTGGGCTCCTGTTTGGTGGGTGTTGATTTCTCTGTTCAGGTTGAGGGTTTGGCCTCTCATAGCCTGAGCCAACATCTGGTATTTTTGGCATTCCGCCTTTTCATCCTGGGAGTGGAACACTTTGAAGGTGGTTGCCAGTACCTTGGTCTGAGGAGTAAGGGGGCCTCTGTCAAGTTCCTTTAATTTTGCCCTAGTGTCAGGGTAACTTTGGGAGAAAAAATAAGTCATAAGGAGTTGTCTACCATCTGTGGATTCCAGGTCAATGTTAGTGTATTGTTGGAGAGCCCTGGTTAACCTGTCTAGGAAGGTAGCGGGGTTTTCTGTTCTATCCTGGATAATTTCCTGGAGTTTTTCAAAATTAATGGCCTTTTTTGATGCCTGTTTTAGTACTGCCAGGAGGCAGGTGGCAAATTGGTCCCAGAGGGTAAGTCCAGCCTGGGTATTGTAGTCCCAATTGGGATCATGGTCAGGCACTGCAAGGGCACCTGTAGGGTGAGTGGGAGTTGTCTGATGGACCTATCTGCATACGTGTGAGCCTGTTCCCAAACCCTTCTATGTTCCTTGGATAGGAGGGTATTAGAGAGAATGATATATATATCACGGTAGGTTAGGCTATAAGACTGGAGTAAATACTGAAATTGTTTGACATAGGCTGAGGGGTTAGTTGTATAGGAGCCCAGGCGGGCTTCGATTTGGGAGAGATTGAGCATGGAGAAGAGGACATGAATCCTGACAATTCCCTCTGATCCAGCTACTTCCCGAAGGGGTGCCAGGAGGTAAGCGGGGGGGGGGGGGGGGAGGCTGGGCAGTGAGTGTGCATGATCGAGTAGCGGGGGGCTGAAGGAGGGGGAGGGAGAAGGGGCGGAAGGTGCAGTGGGGGTGGGGGTGACAGCGATGAAGGGGACAAAGAAGAAGGAAGTGGAGGGGCCATTAAAGATGGCGGAGCAGGTTGCAAAAGGGGAGGATTGGGTGGAGCCTGTTGGCTGTATGGAGGAGGTTCATCCGCCAGGTCGAAATCTGAACAGAGGGTGGAGGTTGAGGTTGGGGGCTTTAGAGCAAGAAGTACATGTTTGGCTTCCAAGTGGTGCAGAGAGCTGGATTTAGATGGAGGTATGAAAAAGCTTGGACATAATGGAATCTCTCCCCATCGCCCCAATCACTCACAGTAGTTATATAGATCCCGCAGGAGGTTGGGATCTAAAGACCCAAAAAGGGGCCAGTGACTTTGGTTGTCTAAAGGATAAGTGGGCCAGATTTGAGTGCAAAGGTGGATCAAATTTTTTGGTTTTATATCAGGGGTCAGACCCAAGATGTCCAAATTATTGAGGAGGCATCTCAGTGGGGAGTCAGACGGCAAAGAGGAGGAGGCCCCCATGTTGGGACCTGGTCCTGAAAAGGGGTTGGGAGGATATTATGAATCACAGGGCATCCCCATGTGGCTTAAATATCTGAGAACGGTATAAGATGCATGAGAAGCAGTCGTCACTGCATTCTGGTGGCTTATAGGGCCAAAAGGCCGAGGGGGCTATGGGTCACCCGGCGCCAGGCTTTTCGGAGGGCAGCCTCTGAGACCAAGAATAACAAAGATAGACCCAAGCTGAGCCTGACTGGGAAATAGGCCTTTCTTCCACTGTCTGATCCCCAGAGATGATCAGAAAGGAGTGGGACACTGGAACCCCGGAGACACCAAGGGAGAGATCGTAAAGGGAGCCCAATAAGGGTATGTGGACTCACCAAAGGATGGCCGGTGTTGGATGCGAGTGAGGGAGATCAGGAGGATGAGTCCTGGCCAGTCACATCCTCAGGGTGGTCGTGGGGTGAGTCAGAATCAGGGTCCCACCAGGATTAGTGGGGAAACCTGATCTGAGTCATGGCACCAAATGTAGGCCCCAAAGTGACCACGCGGAGAAGAATGATCTGCCAAGAGATTCTTTATTGCCGGGTGGGAGAGGGAGAGCCGAGAGAGAGAGAGAGAGAGAGAGAGAGAGAGAGAGAGAGAGAGAGAGAGAGAGAGGGAGGGAGGGAGGGAGGGAGGGAGGGATGGGCAGGGGCTTAAATACCCTCAGTGAGACTCGGCATGATCTGATTGGTTAGGATCTTATGGTTCATGCTGATTGGAGGTTGGGGCAGAAGGAGAACTCAAGCTAGACATAAGGCAGGACTGTGACTCTGGGAAACAGAAGCTTAAGGCTGCAGTAAGAACTGAAACCCATCGGAGCCATTATTGCCAACAAGGTGCTTTTAAAACCTGTTATAAGTATGTGAAGGGGAGAAGAAGAAGATTCCCAGCCAATAATCAATGAGTGGGGAGGGGCATGGATGGTTCTTGTCAGGTGTGGGTGGTTCCTGAGCTGAAGCATAGTTAGTCTAAGATGCAATTTTTTTTTCTATGAGTCCCTAATTTAGCCTACCTCAAATTCTCCCTGAGAGACAATATTCCAAAAAATTCTTTTTTGGGGGTTGCTGAAGGTGAGTGGTCCATCTTCTGTAACTGCTTCGAGCTAACAAGGAGTAGCAGACCCTACCTACAAGGGGAAATGTTGCTCCTATTTCTTTCCCTTGGGACTCATTTGGACACAAAGTGTCTGAATTATTGTTCATTAAAATTAAGATTTCTTATGGAAATCTAGGTTGCTCATGGAGATCTCATTTGTTTGTAGAAATCAATAGCCTTGTTGCCTCATGATTTGGGTCCTAAAGGCTTCATTCTGGAAGGTAAAGCTGGTTTAGAAGGACTGACCTGAACATTAGCAATGATGGCAGCATCAGAAGGGGCCCTGCCAGGTATAGCAGGAAGGATAAGGAATCTAATTTTTCATTTGGAAAAGTGACAGAATCTTACAGTTACTTTGTCTATAGGTGTTTCTATCTGTAGCTATTTTTAACTTTTAGATGGCCCTCTACTTTGGTCAGTTAAGGGCTGACTACATGAGGCGGCCAGGTGTACCAGGGGCAGGTGTCAGTATAATTGGAAAGTAAACATCAATGAGTCAGTTCTGTACAGAAAGACAACTCACAGCATCCCTAGGCAGAAGTTAGATACATTGAAAGTTACATTGCCTTTGCTTAAACAGAAGGCCTTGGCCAAAGACATGAGTTTGCTTTTTGCCAGAAGCCCAGATGGCTTAAATATTAGAGCGCATGCACAGAGCCCCTTTTTTAAAAAAATCTCTCAGCTTTGGTTACTTTTAGAGGTCTAGCATAATGGACTCCATTTAGATCTGGAGAAGTCCCCTCATTTGTGCAGTCCTTTTGAATTGTCTAGGGCAGCTGAACACCAATTGCTCCTCTAAGAAGGTGGGGGATGTTGACTGCTTGGGGGTCACAGCCTCTTAAATTGTTTCTCTGCACAGTCATCTCTGGAGATTTTGCCAATTTGACAGTTCTGTCCCTAAGTCTTTTAAGGTATAAGGTTACTAAGAGATTTATTTAAAACAGTGTTATCTAAATTCAGGTTTTTACAAAGGTTGTTTCAAAATACAAATTAAGGTCTTAAAGCATATAAGTTTATAATTTAAAGTTTGCTTAAAGTTTTCTGAGGTCAAAATTTAAGGTACTAGTGTGTGTTTAAAAATGGGTTTCTGTTTTATCAAAGTAACTGTTGGGGATTTTTGGTGCTATAGGCTGATACAAAATTTTACCAAAACCAAACAAAAGTTCACCCTCCAGATGGGATATTGGGATGTATTTTCTATCATTATCCAAACCATGACTCTCAGTCATTGGGTTTCCTAACTTTATGCTTACTCCCTTATCTCTGTTTCTGTATTTAATCATTTGAGGTAAATGTATTTGTTTCCCTATTCTTCTCAAATTATAAGCTGAATACAACCCCATGGCCCAATGTGAAAAAACTGACCATGAACCATTGGCTTGTATCAGCCAAGCTTACCTTGGTGTGATTTGGATTCTGTACAGGTTACAAAAGTTCATGTGAAGATGTTTCGCTTTTAACAATCAACAGCTTGTCCTCCATTATATTATTATCTTTTCATTTCACATGCTGTTTTTGGCATCAGCCTCCATGCAGTGTATAATAGTTCTGATGTTTTAATAGTTGGGTTGGTATTCAGAATCAGTATTCCATTTAGAAATCCTCACACAAAGGAGCAAGAGACTGGCCCTTGGGAGCAGTAGGAAGTCGGGGGACCCTGCTGTTTGTTGCACAAAGACGTCTGCTAAGGGCTTTTAAGGCAAGTCATGTCTAGAAGACACCTGCAACCAAAACTTTTAAGATATAAGGGGGATGCCCCAAAGATCTTGGAATCAATCTTGCTCTCTACCAAAGGGCAACTTTCTTCCTTCCGTTCCCCCCTCCCCTCTCTCTCTCCACCACCCAGTATAGGGAATTCCATTCAGGAACCCTCGTGCAGGAGTGGAAGGGTGAATGGATTTTCACCCTTCCCTTCCCTCTCTCTCTTTCTACCAGCCAGCATGGGGAAGCCAGCATATTCACATTCACTTGGCTGTATACTTAAGTACTAGGAGATGCTTTGATCCTGCTAACCAAAAATAAAATGAAAAGTTCTCTTCATATCCCATTTAAGATTATTTACTGTTGTTTACATCCTGCTTAAATTAATCCCTTGCCAGACACAAAAACCCTAAGGAACTAAGTTTAAACTAAGGAATTAAGTCTAAACCATCTTTTTAATAATAGTCTACAAGAACACATTGGTCATAAACCTAATTATAAAAGAGTTAAATGTAAATTACACTCACAAAAGAATGAAACAGATTGAGATTATCATCCATAAATTTTCTTTAATCCTAAAGCAGAGAATAGTTAGGGCTTGTTAGGACTAGAACTTTAGACAACTTTTGAGACAATTGTACACATTAACTTTATAAAAGTAGTTTAGGGACCATCCTAAACACATCTGCACACTCAGACACATAGATGTTGTGACCTAGGCATGCCAAAGAATATAAGCATGTGTAACAAGCTCAAAAAAGTAAAACTTAAGTGGCCACTTGGTAGGAGACAAAAGCATACAGAGAAAACACACAAAATGACACCAAAACAATCACATTAATTCAGAATGTACTCTTAAACCATTTTTGTCATTATCTTTAGAAGTTTAGTTGGCTAGATTCCTAAGATTCCTAACAGATTTTTAACATACTCTATTATTGCATGATCCTTAACAGATTAATGTACCAAAAACATGTATTAACTTAGAGAATTTTAATCATAAGTTAGTTATTTTTTCCAAAGGCTGGCAAGATGGCATCACCTACCAGTTTCCTATTCCTAGGGAGTGGCAAGAAGGCATTGAATACATGGTGGCTTCATCATGATGGCAGCATTCCCTGTGACCACATGGCCTCTCAGATGGAACACAAAGACACGTTACATGCAACCTACAGGCTCAAAATAGCAACCTGTTATAGAAATAAAAGACATTTCTCCCTGAGAGACAACTGTCCATGAATTAGACATGCTAATGAAAAACTCCCTGTATAGCTATCCTTATCTCAACTAGCAAAAACCCTTGTTCCTTCCTATTATTGCTTATACTCTCTCTTCAACAAAATTAGAGATAAGGGCAAAATAGTTTCTGCCTGGTAGTGAGGGGGTAGGGGGAGAGAGAGAGGGGGCAAGGGGAAAGGGAGGGGGGAGAAGGGGGGAGAAATGACCCAAACATTGTATGCACATATGAATAATAAAAAATAAAATAAAATAAAAAATAAAACACCCTCACATAAGAACCCATTTTTTTAACCTCTTGGCTATAAGAAAGCCTAATTTTTTCCCTGTAGGTAATGGGGCATTTTAAAAAACATGTTATTTATGTTGTATTTTGTACAATAGCAACAGAGAACAGTTAAAGGTTTATAAGGAAAATACAAAACAAAACTAATGATTAGTTAGTGCCATTAAGTTCTCCTTATCTCAAGTATATATTTAAAAGTCATATTATAGTGTAAAAAATGACATATTGTTAATAGAATAATTTTGCCTTTAGAGTAAATGAATTATACTTTATAGTGGCCAATGTCCTGCTATTAATTAAATGGCACTGTTTTTACTTAGAGAATTTAAGTACATTTACAGCAACAAACAGCTATAGGCCTGAGGTGCCAGGGCAGCAGCAGGCTGCACAGGCTGCCTAGGTAGGGCTTTTTAGGCCCATGCTGAGAGATGGGGCTGGAATGTCAGCCAGGGCTGAGAGGCAGGGCTGGCTCCCAGGGATGCCTCCTAACTCTTGAGCTGAAGCTCCCAGGCTGGTGCTGAAAGCAGAGCCAAATACTTGGGCATAGGTGTTTCCCTTGTTCTTCTGACAGGCAGCAGGAAAATGGCGGCCATAGGCATCACTTTCCAACTCCACTACTCTCAGTTTAAGATTAGGTAGCCAGAGCCCAGAGGTCATCACAGGAAGTTCTAAAGTTAGCCTCAATTCACTCCAAAGCCTAATCAAGAGCAATCCACATCTTAAACTATGTTTGGAGTAGGGAGGTTTTTTCCAGTGAATTAAAAAAAAAAAAAAAAAAAAGCCCACACTGAGGAACTAGGCAGAGCAAAAGCTAGGAATTTCAAACAGAAATTCTACATCCTATAGAGCCCAGTAGAATAATATTCACTGTCTCTCTTAACATGACAATGACCCAGACTCAGAAAACCACCTCAGGGCCAAAGGAATCCAAAGCTAAGAGTATCATAGTAAATATTTTAACCTGAAAATCGGACCCCATTGTTCTTACTTTAGAAATGAGGCTGGTCGGGTGGGGCATGCCTTCCTGAGCCTCATGGCTGCCTGGGCCCAGGAATTAGAAAGGGAGCAGAGAGAAGAGAGAAGGGAGAAGGGGGAGGGAAAGGGAAGATACAGGCACAGGAAAGAGGCAGTGACTACAAAGGATGATAACTTAAATCCTCACAGGCAGTCCTGATTGCCCTCTCCACTTGGGCCAGATGACAAACTTGTGGCACTGGCCACCTCTGTAATTCCAGCCCTCCTGGCTGTGTGTCTATCAGGATGGAGCCATAGCAGCTTGTGGGTGCACTAGGCCCCGCATGCCTCTTGCCCCATGGGGCTGAGCTAATAAAGTGCATTCCAGCATCTCCCAACAGCATGTCCTGGGCAAGATGCTGTTGTGTAAGGGACAAGGAGGAATGAATGTCTTAGAAGAAAGCAAATCAATAAACATAGCATTTTACCTTTTTAACTCCTTGACTGGCTTTGTCAAAAATGTTAACTGCACCAGTGCAGTCTGTGATCAGAAGACTTCCAAATTCTTTGTATCCCACCAGAAAGAATCCATGGCAGGACATGTGGATGCAAAGGGGATATATTAAGTTAGGAAAGAAATACAAAACGAAGCATGTTGAGGCCCAGGTGGAAGTCAGAATCTGAGAGTGTGTTTCTGCCTCTCAGGTGCTTTTAAAACCTATGATAACCTACGGGAAGGGGAGAAGAAGATTCCCAGCCAATAATCAATGATTGGGGAGAGGCATGGGTGGTTCCCAGCCAGGTGAGGGTGGTTCCTGAGCTGAAGCATGGTTAATCTAAGCTGCAATGTTTTTTTTGTTTTTTCCTGTGAGTCCTTAATTTAACTGTAAGGAACTGCTAAACAAAGACTATACCACGTGTAGAAAAGAAAGTTTTATTGGGGGCCAGATTACCAGGCTGACTCTTGGGTTCAGAGTGCAGCAGCCTGGGTAGATTGGGTTGTGGGCTTTACAGGAGGGACCATCCATCAAGGGGGGAGGGTGTCTGTTTCAGAGAACAGCCAGATCATTAGGCCCTGTTTGTCAGTGATCACCAGGTGGAACAGCTCAACACCTACAGCTAGCTGAAAAACAGGAAGTTTTCTGCGTTTTTGCAAGCAGGGGGATTTTGCAAGCAGTTATGGGCCAGGGACCCGGTTTCAATGATAGCCTCAGGCCTTTCCGCCTGCCCCAGGGGGGCCAGGGACCTAACATTAACCTGCCTCAAGAAGTCATCCAATTAAATAAATTGTGTAGGGAATCCTCTTTGAAATAACTCCATGAATATTGACTATTGAAAAGATGTTTGGAGACAGTAGAAATAGTTATTCTTGTTTCTACATAAAAAGAAGGCCCTTCAAAGGTTTTAGTTTGCCTTAAACTCTCAGTGCTTTAGTTACTTTTGGGAGGGTTGGCACAAGTGGCTCCATTTTTTGTCATTGGCTTTGTTTGTTTGAGACAAGCTCATTATGCAGTATAGGCTGGCCCCAAGTTCATAATCCTCCTGTTTCAGCTTCCTGATCACTGGGATTCTAGGGAGGTTCCACCATGACTCGCTTAATTTTATTTGGATTCTGACAACTTTCTTGTCTGAACAAATTTTTCCAAGTGGCTGTGGTTTTCCTTTAATGGTCCCTCGTCACCAGGATCAGCTGTGCCCCAGTTCATATGATTTGATCCCACACTGGAGGGGAAGTAACAGGCAATTTAGGAGTCAGTACCAATAAGGCTGAATTTAAAGCCAACAGAGAGGCTTGGAATCAGTGGCTCTTAGGCCGCGTTTACCTGGAGTCCAGTCTTCAAATTAAGATTGTTTTATAGGTGATGTTCTAGTATCTCAAAAATGCTGCTCAGGTTTGCTGTTGTTAGAAGTTGTACTTCTGCAGAATGTCAACAGACACAGTTATAAAGCTTTACAGGGAAATACCAAACAAAACCATTGAAAGCAAATATTTAAACAAGTACTTGTATGAGTCACCCTCTATGAGCAAATACTCCAGAGAAGGACCAAACTGTAGATGACAAAAATTTAGAATATATGTGGTTAGAATTTTAAAAATAGTTTAGCAATTGACAAAACAGTCTAGTTATTTTCATTGCATACAGAATTTTAGAATTAAGATTTATAGCATTTAAAAATTTTTATTGTATTGTTTTTACATTTACTTACAGGTGTATACATAATTTGGGCCACTTAATTCAGCACCATCTAGCATTCCTTGTTATATTTTTAAAGATGCACATAATTTTTTGGTATAAAGAATAACATAATTTATACCTTGTCAATCATAGATTACTCTTGTACATAAATTGCTATTTAATTTTGGCTTAAAAATAAATGAATTTTTAAACAAAGTACATATACTTGTTTGCAGATAAACTCTCTAAGTGGTCAATGCCTAATCCTCTAAATTATTTGAGTGATACTATATGGAGAGCAATGTTTGGGCATGTCTAATTATTTTTACTTTAAGTCATGATGAACAATAAACTTGTCTCAAGCAGGCCCACCATCAGAGCAGCCAGTGCCACCTTTCCCAGACAGCCTGCCACCTTCAGTGAGTCCCCCTCAGCCCCATCAGCAGCCTCCCAGTCTGAGTCCACAGCCCCTGACTCACCACCTTTGCTTGTCATAAATGGCTGACAACTTCTAGAATGGCCCATTACCAAGGACTACTATGTGAAAATCCTCAAGTCAGGCTTGAAACTGTACAAAGTTTAAATCCTACCACCTTCCTGTCAACAGAGGAAGAGTCCCCAGATCATGATTGCAAAGAGCTAATGGACGAAGTATACTCCAGCAGGCCAGACCTAATGGATGGCCCCCTCTCAGATCCAGAGCTCGAACTCTGAGCTCGAACTCTTCACGGATAGAAGCAGCTTTGTCCAGGGTGGACAGCGAAAGGCCAGGTTCACAATCACCACTGCTAACAACATCGTACAGGCTAAAACCCTACCACAAGGACGGTCTGCACAACAAGCTGAACTTTGGGTATTGGTCCAGGCATTATAATATGCAAAGAGAAAGCAGGTGAACATCTACACAGATTCTAAGTTTGCCACCCTGCACATGCACGGAGCAATATACAAGGAAAGAGGACTGCTGACAGCAGGGAGAAAAGAAATTAAAAACAAAGAAGAAATCCTCCAACTGCTGGAAACAGTCTGGGGACCGTCTCAAGTGGCTATCATGCATGGCAGAGGCCACCAAAGGGGCACAGATTATGTCAGTAGAGGAAACTACCTGGCTGACCAGGCAGCAAGAAGGGCAGCAGAAGGGCTAAGGTCTCCTGAAGCACCGTAGCAAACTGCCAAACTTCTGCTGGCTCCAGAGCTGCCTCCTCCCCAATTACACCAGGAGGAAGAACAATGGGCAAAAGAAAAAAAAGGAATAAAAGAAAAGGGAGGCTGGTGGAAGTTGCCTGACCAGAGACTCTTTGTCCCCAGTGCTGTAGCACTGGTAAAAACAACAACATGAGATAACGCACTTGGGGAAAATGGCCCTGGAAAAGCTATTGGACAGATACTATTTCATTCCCAAGCTCCCCACCTTGTGTGCCCAAGTTAAGTGCTAGATGCATTACATGTACACGAAACAATGGGGCCTGGAGATGTTGGGACATGTCTAGATTTCCAATTTGCCTGAGGTCCCCTCTGAGTCTGTTTATTATGGAAGGGGGTCTGCCATAGAGAATCTGAAAGGGTGAGTAGCCAGAGGGTTAGGGGTACAGCGTGTCCTGAGCAGACCCAATGGTAGCATGACTATCCAGGGAGATTGTGTCTCTTGGCAGAGTTTAGCTAAGGTAATTTTGAGGGTTCGATTCATGCGCTCTATTTTTCCCTGAACTCTGAGGCCTGTATGCTGTATAGAGCCTCTATTTTATTTTTCAAAGTTTAGCCAGGCCCTGGACTATTTCCACCACAAAGGCTGGTCCGTTATCTGATCCAATAGAAAGGGAGAGCCCATATCTGGGAATAATTTCCCTTAAAAGGGCTTTTACTACATCTTGTGCTTTCCCTGTGTGTATGGGGTAAGCCTCAACCCACCCTGAGTAAGTGCAGATAAGAACCAAGAGGCACCGGTATCCTTGACAGGGCTTGACCTCTGTGAAGTCCACTCCCAGATCCTCAAAAGGCATGGTGCCTGTTGTTTGTATTCCAGGGCTTGGCTTAGGCCCTTGACTCGCATTGGTGGGTGATTGTTGGCTCTGCCTGTCCTCAGGCCCCCTCCATTATGCAGCGACCCTAGTGAGCCTCCTCTACCAGATGGGCATGATGCTACTCCCCACTCTACAGCATGAAATCCAAAGTAAGCAATGTACAGCTACCTCAGAGGGTCCCTAATCGTGTCTACAATTCAAGAGGACACTATCCAGTGGGGGGACTGACTGCTAGCCAATGTGCCCAAACCCAAAACTGTTCAGCCACCACCATTAGATGTACAGTTGACAGACCAAGGTGCAGCAGCCCAGGAACCTTCTTTCTATGTGGGACCCTTGCTTATCAGTGCTTGCCAGCTAACTGGAAGGGCATTTGCACATTAGCATTCCTCACTCCCCAGATAAACATAGTGTTTATAAAAAAATCAGACCCCTCCCCATACCTTTGATGGTCCACACAAGGTCAAAGAGAGCTATCCAATTCATACCTTTATTAATTAGATTAGGGATAATGGCTGGGCTAGGAACAGGCATAAGAGGAATTGCCTCATCAGCTTCCTACTATAATCAATTATCTACAGACCTAACAAATGGCATAGAACAAGTGGCTAGGTCCATAGTGACCATGAAGGACTAGCTGGACTCCTTAGCATCAGTGGTCCTCTAAAATCTGACAGGGTTGGACTTATTCACTGCCGAAAAGGGGGGGCTCTGCCTTTTCCTAAATGAAGAATGTTGTTTTTATGTGATCAGTAAGGAACAGTCAGAGATATGGCTCAGCAATTACAGGACCGGGTCACACGCAGGAGACAGAAATTAGCGAATTCCTGGAAAAATAAAACTTAAAAGGGGAATTGATGAACACATGAGAGCTAGGAAAGTAGTAAGCATGATCAACTCAGTAAATCAGGAAAACCCAAAGATGAGCAAAGCCAAAAGTAAAGAATAATCAACATGAGACTCAATCTGGAAACACAGGAATTAATAAATACCTCTTAATCATAACCCTAAATGTAAATGGACTTAACTCTCCAATCAAAAGAAACAGATTAATTATATCAAGAAGCAAGACTCAACAATTTATTTTCTGCAAGAAACATACCTTGCAACCAAAGGTACACATAAAGTAAAAGTGAAAGGTTAGAAAAAGATTTCCTCACCATGTAGAAACCAAAAGCAAGCAGTACTTAATATCATACCAGACAAAGCAGTTTTAGGCAAAAATCAGTCAGAAGAAGTAAAGAAGGTCACTGCATACTAATAAAGGGAACAATCCAGTAAGAATCTATACACAATGGAATTTTATGCAGCCATGAAGAAGAACGAAATGTTATCATTCGCTGGTAAATGGATGGAATTGGAGAACATCATTCTGAGTGAGGTTAGCCTGGCCCAAAAGACCAAAAATCATATGTTCTCCCTCATATGTGGACCTTAGATCAAGGGCAAACACAACAATGGGATTGGACTTTGAGCACATGATAAAAATGAGAGCACACAAGGGAGGGGTGAGGATAGGTAAGACACCTAAAAAATTAGCTAGCATTTGTTGCCCTTAACGCAGAGAAACTAAAGCAGATACCTTAAAAGCAACTGAGGCCAATAGGAAAAGGGGACCAGGAACTAGAGAAAAGGTTAGATCAAAAAGAATTAACCTAGAAGGTAACACCCACGCACAGGAAATCAATGTGAGTCAATGCCCTGTATAGCTATCCTTATCTCAACCAGCAAAACCCCTTGTTCCTTCCTATTATTGCTTATACTCTCTCTACAACAAAATTAGAGATAAGGGCAAAATAGTTTCTGCTGGGTATTGAGGGGGTAGGGGGGGAGAGGGAGGGGGTGTGGAGTGGGTGGTAAGGGAGGGGGTGGGGGCAGGGGGGAGAAATGACCCAAGCCTTGTATGCACATATGAATAATAAAAGAAAAAAAAAGAAAAAAAAAACCAAATAAACAAATAAAAAAAAAGAATATATAAACATTCCAAATATACATGCACCAAACATCAGTGCCTCAAAGTTCATAAAACAAACACTTCTGAGCATAAAGGAATAGACAGGTCCACATACAATAATTAGTGGATATCTCAACACTTCCATCAATAGACAGAACATTCAGACAAAAAAATTGGCAAAGATATCCTAAAGCTAATCAATAAAATGGATGAATTAGACTTAACAGGCATTTGTAGAGTATCCCATCCTACAGCAGCAGATTACATATTTATCTCAACAGTCTCTGGAAACTTCTCGAAAATATATTACATCTTAGGTCATAAAACAAATCTTAAGTACCAAAAAAATTGAAATAATCCTCTGCATCCTAACAGACCATAATGGAATAAAATTAGAAATCAAAGGCAAGGAAAACCACAAAAACCATTTAAACTCATGGAGATTGAACAATGCACTTTTGAATGAAACTGAAGAAATTAGGAAAGAAATTCCTAGATTCAAATAACAATGAGGACACGACTTACCAGAACCTGTGGGATGCAGCAAAGATAGTCTTAGTTCATAGCCATAAGTGCCCACATCAGAAAATTAAAGCTATCTCAAATAAACAATCTGATAATGCACCTCAAACTCAGAAAAATAAGAACAAACTAATCCCCAAAGTAGTAGATGTAAAAAAATTATAAAAATTAGGTTAGAAATCTATGAATTGGAGATGAAAAGTATAATACAACCAATGAATGAAAAAACAAGTTAATTATTTGAAAGACAAACTTTTAGCTGAACTAACCAAAAGAAGAAAGGAAAAGATCAAAATAAATAAAATCAGAAAGGAAAGGGGTGATATTACAACAGATATCAATGAAATTCAGATCATATTTAGATATTACTCTAGCAAACTGGAAAATCAAGAAGAAATACATAAATTTCTTGACATATATGACCAACCAATATTGAATTAAGAGGACATAAACAATTTAAACAGATCTCTAATAAGTAACGAAATTGAGACAGTTATAAAGAACCTTCCAACAAAGTTCAGGTCTGGATGAATTCACAGCTGAATTCTACCAGACCTTTAAAGAACTAACACCAGTGCTCCTCAAACTATTCCATAAAACACAAAAGGAAGCGTTACTACCTAACTTATTCTACAAAGTCATTAGTACTCTAATGCTGAAACCATGTAAAGACACATCAAAAAAAAAGAAAGTTATAGGCCAGTATCCCTGATGAACAAGGATGCAACAATAGCCCATAAAATACTTCTTAACAGAATCTAACATAGCATTACAATTATCACAGAATATGATCAAGGAGTTTTCATCCCAGGGATGCAAGAATGGTACAGCAAATGCAAGTCATTAAATGACGTGTAACATATAAATAGAACCCAGGAAAAAAGCCACATCAACACCTCAATAGGTACAGAACAAGCCTTCAAAAAAAAATGCTACACCCTTTCATAATTAAAAACTGTGAAGAAACAAGGAATGGAAGGAATATTCCCCAACATTATAAAGACTGTATATAACAAACCTATAGCCAACATCATACTAAATGGGGGAAAACTGAAATTATTTCCTCTAAAAATCAAGAATGAGAGAAGGATATCTACTCTGTCCACTCTCAATATAGTACTGGAATTCCTAGACAAAGCAGTAAGATAGGAGGAAGAAATAAAAGAGGTTGAAATAGGGAAAGAAGTCAAATCATCCCTATTTACAAATGACAAGATCTTATACCTAAAAGACCTTAAAAAATCCACCAAAAACCCTTAGAGTTCATAAACACATTCTGCAGAGTAGAAAGATACAAAATCAACACATAAAAATCAGTAGCATTTCTATACAAAGTAAACAATCTGAGAAAGAAATTAGGAAAATAATACCATTCACAATAGCATCAAAAAGTCACAATACATAGGAATAAATTTAATGAAGTCAGTAAAAGACCTATACAATGAAAGCTACAAATCACTGAAGAAAGAAATCACTGAAGACATTAGAAGATGGCAGGACATCCTATGCTCTTGCATCAGCAGAATCAATGTTGTGAAAATGGCTATACTACTGAAAGCTATGTATACATTCAATGCAATCCCCATCAAAATTCCAACAGCATTCTTCACAGAGATAGAAAAATCAATCCTAAAGTTCATACGGAATGACAAAAGAGCTGGAGTAGCCAAAGCAATCCTGAGCTGAAGGAACAACACTGGAAGCATCACAATACCTGACTTCAAACTGTACTATAGAGCCATAGTAATAAAAATAGCATACAAAAAACCAGATATGAAGATCAATAAAAGACCCAGACACAAATCCATGCTGCTACAGCCATTTAATTTTTGACAAGGGAGTCCAAAATATGCATTGGAGAAAAGACAGCATATTCAACTAATGGTGCTGGGAAAACGGGGTATCTACTTGCAGAAGATTAAAACTAGGTCCCAGTCTCTCAACTTGCACTTGTATGAATTCAAAGCAGATCAAATATCTTAAAGAGCTGAAACTAGGAAACTACTACAGGCAAGAATAGGGCTACACTGAAACATACAGACATAGGTAATAACTTTATGAATACAACTCTAATAGCTCTCGCTTGCTAGGCAGGTGCTCTACCACATAAGCCTCTCTATCAACTCTTTATTTGTGTTGGGTATTTTTCAAGTAGGTCTTGCAAACTACTTGACCAAGTTGGCTTGGAATTGTGATCCTCCTGATCTCTGCCTCCTAAGTAGCTGGAATTATAGGTGTGAGCCACCAGCATCCAGCAAATTAAGATATATTATACATGTGCAAATGTCATAATGCATCCCCCCATACAACTATTATCTGCTAATAAAAAAAGAAATACTATAGTTTAAAAATTTACGTTAATATGGTCAATATAAATATTAATATTTTCAGAGCTGTTGACCACAGATAAATGAAAACAATTTTACGTGGAAAGTAAACACCAGGATAAGGGAGGACCACTATAAACTCTCAAGATATCTCATCTCTAGTCATCACATTTTAATCTCCCCTTTTCAAAGTTGCCTTAAAATATTCTGCACAAGAAGGACTTATAAATAATGGCAACAATCTTAGAAAATACCATCCAAAGTATTGTTCTCTGACAGATGGACTGTTTAATCCAAAGACAATTGAGAACCATCAGAAGCAGGGAAAGCTCTTTATATCCTTCTAACTGCCACAAATAGATTAAAAATTTTACCCATTGTAGAAGAAGTTTACATTTATAAAGGAAATTTCCCTTTGTAAAGGTGTCTCTATAAGAGAAAGAGAGCTATACCCTGCTCCCAGCATAAAACTCTTATCACCCAACAGTCTTATCTATATAACAACCCTTACTGCACACCCCTTCCCCTCCTTTTCTGTTAATTTGCTTCCTCCACCAGGAGCCTCCAAAACCTTTTACTTTTAACCTAAGATGGTAAGTAAACCTTAGTCTTCTGACCTGCCTCCTTCAGTCTCATTTCTTTGTGAAATTCCCATGCATTAGTAAATAATTGAACAGTTTCTCTTTTGTAAATATATGTTTTGTCAGCTTCATTTCTGGGGTGCCAGGCAGAGGATCTAGGAGTGTACAGAGCAGTAAAATTTCCTCTCCCCTACATTGCCAATAACATATTGACCAACCAGCAGTAAAAGCAAATTTTGAAGTCTTCTTGTAGAATTATTCTCCAATAATTTTTCCAGTACTAGGTTTGAACTCAGGACTTTGTGCTCGTAAGGTAGAAGCTCTACCACCTGAGCCATGCCTTTTTTTTTAGGTATTTTTCAAATAGGGCCTCACATTTCTGCCTAAGCAGGCCCGGTCAGTGATCCTTCTATTTACACTTCCTGCATGGCTGGAATAACAGGTACACACCATCACACCAAACTTTTTTTGGAGGAAATGGGTTCTCTCAAACTTTTTCCTAAACTGGCCTAGAACCATAATCCTCTTACCTCTGCCTCCCAAGTAGACAGAATTTGGAGCACTTGCTACTATGCCCAGTCTCCAAATACTTTTCTCTTCTACCAGAAAGCTTTCCCTTTATCTGGTGCTGCATGCTATTCTAGTAGTTCTTTCAAAAATAATTGCTCATGATCAATTTTTAGAAACATTAAGAGATTAGTGGTATATATTTTCATATATGCTTCTTAATATATTATCCTATGTAAGGACTCATACAAAATAGAAAACATTTAGATACAAAAACTAAAATTAAGCAAAACTATTTTTCTAGTAAGTAATGTACTTCTGAAAAATGTCTTCATTCATTTATCAAGCATCTACTATGCACCAACTGTATGCCACAAGCCATTCTCAAGTTCTCCCAAAAGCTATGGGTGAAATACAACTCATTCTTCAACTTATTTCAGTTTCACTAACTGGGGCCTGCAAATTAGACTGGCAAAAGATAGATTAACCAAAGAAATCAACGAGAAATAGATCAATAAGGACACTGTGTAAACACACAGGCATCCTTGCTGACAAGTAACTCAGAGCATTTAGAATGTGGGTGATTCATCACCTTAACCTGAACAGTAATTTTGTAGAGAAATGAATAAAGTTAGGGGACTTAGAGCTTCTAAGGGCCAGAAAATGTTAGGAATACAACAGATTCTTAGAAACTGCTTTTGGTAAAAATCACTGACTCCTCACTTGGACCCTCAAGGCAACTAAAAGGATAAAAGCCTGACTTTCCATGGCTGCCTGAAAACCGGTGATTACCTAACCTAGCTCATCCCCTTCAAAGCTGAGGGTACAAATAAGAGTAATTAAGAAAAGTTTACTTTTACAAGGTCCTTTTTCAGACCCCTCTAAAGATGTCTTAAAGTCTTCAGTTAATGTCTTAAACCTTGCATTACAGGAGTAGTGAACAGTGAAGCCTCACAGACAGAACACCCCCATGATGTGATCAGCTCCTACACTGGAGCAATTGCTCCATGCAGCAGGATCAGTCATTTCACAGGGACAAGACCATCCCCTCAACAGCATGGACTTTGTAAAGTCATTTGGAGAACCAGGAGTGAGATAATGACTAAGCAGGCCACAGTTTGACCAATACTATGAAATTACGCATATCTCTTCTTCAATTCTTCCTCCATTTAAGCCCAAAGCTCATATCTGTACTCTGAAGATTCACCAGTTCCTTTGATCTCCATCTTACCAACATGGCCATTTTGATTAAAATCCTTTCATAGATTTCCTCCATTATTTTTCCACTTGATTTCTGGGGTATCTGGATAGACTCAATTTGTTGGGACCCCCACACACATAGTCAAGCCTCTGGCTTAGGACTCCAATTGTAGGAAGGTAAATACATGAGAGAAATTATTGGAAAATAAGGGCTAGTTAATAAGGATGACTGTAGATTTTTCTGTTATGTAGATTCTCTGGACCCAGAGGGGTCTAGAGTAATCTTCAGATTCAGACTCATCCTGTCCTTCTGGTAGAGAAGGAATGGTCAGACAGTTTTCTTGTATCTTTTTAGTTGCTTTTAATTTAAAACAATTCTTATGTCAAAGAGACATCAAGGAAAATGAGAAAAACAAAATTCCTGAATTCAGATTTTACAGACTAATAAAATGATTCTTATTTAAAAGAAAGATGGCCAATCAGACATGGGTAACTGCCAGAAACTGATACTGCTGTTAGTAAATAGACTGTTTGCATTTAATTACAAGAAATGAATCAGTAAACAATCAGATAAGGAAGTTTGCTTTCTCTGCAAAGGTGACTATCACCATGCTCCATGAGCCATTTGGAGATTTAGGTGACTGATAGACAGCCTCTGTGTGTGGCTAAAATCACTCTTAGTTTCTGCAAATATATTGAACACCCAACCAATTTCTTCTTTGTGTAGTGGGAAGAAAGAATGTTCACAACCAGTTAACATGAGAAATCTCACAGGCCACATGGCTAGCTGGAGCCTAAAGGCTTCCATGGGGTCTCACAGCTACAGAATGTAGTGGGAAAGAAATTATATCTCTTTCCTGATGGGTGACATGGCCTCATCATTTTTCTATGAGGATGTCAGAAATGACAAACGAAAGATATGAACATAGATGTACTATTGTCTGACACCATATTCAATAGAATGTCCCTGACAAATTAATATTTCAGTAAAGTTTTCCTTGACATTAAGTAAAAGGATGCGCTATCTAAACACATCTCAGTAGTGTAGACAGATATCAAGAATAATTCAAAATGGTTCAAATTCAGCAATATAATAAAAAACAGGCCACCCTAAGGGGAGGTCACATATGAGAGAGGGAGAATAAAAGAAGGAAGTTAAGAAGGTGAATATGGTTGATGTGCCCTCTGTACAAGAATGAATACAGAATTTTTAACCTGTTGAAAACATCATAAGAAGGGGATTAAGGTAGAAAGGAGAAAAATAAAGAAGATGAAACAATTCAGATTATAATAAATAGATACATGGAAATGTCACAAGGAAACTCCCTGTGTATCTATCTTAAACAAATAAAAATGTCATTTTTTTTTTCTTTTACAAAATTAGAGAACAGGAGGGCAGAACAGATCCTGCCTGGAGGGAAAAGGAGGTGTGGAAGGGCATGGGAGGGTGAATATGGTGCAAATACTGTGCACACATATATCTAAATGGAAAAACGAGACTGCTGAAATTGTTCCAAGAATGGGGAGTGGGGAAATAAAGGAGAATGTTGGAGGGGGTGAATTCAAGTGTGATATATTTGATATAGTGCAAGAACTTTTGTAAATGCTACAATGTATCCCCAGCCCAATAATAAAAAAAAGAAAGAATTGGTTATTGCCTAAGATATCTATCCAATTCTTGGTCTGTTGAACATAGACTCTGTCCTTCAATATTAAGTTTAGATAAATTAAAATTATAAAGGAAAATTTGTCCTGGAAATTTCCATTGTAGGAGAAGAAAAGTCTTTTTCTTTTACCATTCCAGATTCACTGGCTGGACCTGTGAATTAACATGATAAAAGGTAATTAACAAAAGAAAAAGGTTTAATTATGTATTTATAAATAAAATCTCAAGAAGAAATGATACTCAAGTATGTAGGTGGCTAGATGATGGGGTTTATATACCACCTTGTGCTCAACAAAGGAAATGGGGTTTGGGACTTCCTGGAAAGGGGAAGACAAGATATGGGAGGAGAGGGGAGGAGATGGGTAGTAAATAAGGCTTATTTTGTTATATAGAAAAGAGTCTTTCAGGTGATAAGAATTGTTTATGGGAGAAGAAATGAATATATTCCTGGTACACCAACATGTTTACAGCATACTTCCTTATGAATATACATTTCCTTTACAAAATACAGAACTTATAATTTTTATTTTTTGAGACAGGGACTCACTATATAGCCCAGGTTGGGCTTAAAGTCACAGTCCTCTTGTCTGAACCTCCTGAGTGCTGGGACTACAAGCATGCACCACCATACCAGCTTTATAATCTACTTTAGGGTAGCTAGGGGTTGGTTCTCAGTTGCCTTTAAGTTAAATGGATTCATTTGTCAAAGTGGAATATTTTGGGACAGCCTTTCTGGTATCCTTCAGCATCCTTTTTTGAGGGACTCATATAGTTTTGGGAGGCATCCCTTGACCGTTAGGATCTGACCTAACGTTATTTGAGACTAGTCATCTACTCCTTGTTGTGAATTTGTATTTATCTGTTCCACCTCTCAGAACTTTCTGAGGTAAACCTCTAAATATGGAATGAAAGACAATCAAATTATAGAATTTCAAAAGTTGATATCACTGATATTTTACATAGTCAGAATTCATTTACTAAATGAATGACTCCAATTCAGGATTTTCATTCCTTTGATAAAAATCTTCTCACACCTGCCTAGCAAGCCTGAGGCCCTGAGTTCAAACCCCAATACTGCCAAAAAAAAGAAGGAGAAGACATTGAATAATGCTTCTTAACAATTGTGAGTTTCTGCTAGACATAACACAGGTTTTCAGGTGAGTTCTGTTTTTGTTTTGTTTTGCTTTCGGCAGTAGTGGGGTTTGAACTCAGGTCCTTACTCTTGCTAGGCTAGTCCTCTTAGCACTTGAACCACTCTACCAGCCACACAGGTTTTATTCATAAGTTTGTGTAGAAATAATTTTACCTTAGAATTTCAACATTTATTACTCTCTCGGAGAGAGTACACATAAGACCTAGGTCTTTACTGACTTAAGTCCAGCAGAATGTCATTAGAATGTCACTCCTTCAGAAATATTTATTGAAAATTTTCAACATGCCAAGATTTGTATGCATGGAGGGTGAAAGTGATGTTATAACAACTCAATCTCCCAACAGGCATTACCCCTAAAGCCTTGATCCCTGACACAGGAGAAAGACGTATCTCTCAATTCAGGTAACTGGAGCCCACTGGTAAATCTACATGTACAAGTTTCCTGGCTTTTGTTTCATTTTCTATAAATTGTAACACTGCTGTAGGCAAGGCAGAGACAGACTGAGAATTTCTCTCTTCCCAGTGTTGCCCGAAAGTGTAAATAAATTCACTTTCCATTTATAAATGTACATATGAAATATGCAATCTAATACATATATGCTACAATATAATATACAATACACATACATATGTATGTACTTATTGTCATTTTCTCTTAATTTAGATGAGCATTCAGATCCAGAGCCAAGCCTTATGACTGAGAGCTCCCATAACTGTATGAGGGCTCCAAGTAATTTTTAGAAGTTTCTTATTTGTTTCATGGAGAAATGAAACTTTCTGTTTATCATGCAGATGGCCAATTGTGTAAGCCAATCTAATAAATCCCATTTTACTGTACATAGTTATGAAATATTATTTAATTACATGGTATTTATAAAATTATATGAAATATAAATTAAATATACATATAGATATATGTTTCTTGGTTCTGTTCCTTTAAAGAATTCTGAGTAATACAAATTTTGGTAGCATGAGTGGTTCTAGAGAACCAGAATTGTAAGGATGAATTTCCTTAATTGGCTTTGTGTTTTCTAATGTTGACTTGCTAATTTGATTAGACATCAAGTTACAAAAGACGCTCTTTCTTTTGAAAGAAGAAATCAGTGCTTGGAGATAACCCACATAGTCTTTGGATGCTACATCTTGTCCCTTCTGTCTTTCTCTTTCTCTGCTTCATGGTTCCCATGAGCAAATGAACTTTGCTCCTCCCCACCATGATGCTCTGCCTCATCATGGTCCAGAAACAGCAGAACTGGCTGACCATGGACTGAAACCTCTGAATCCACGAACCAAAATAAATTTTTACTCCTTTTAAGCCATTTCTCTCCAGTCCTTTGTCCACAGTGAAAAAAGTCTGATAACACAGATCCCAATGTAGCAAATGACAGGATAGCCACCAGGGACTGACAAGAGAAAGCCATCTCAGGAGCCAATGTGGAGTCCATCACAGATTGGGCACTTTGGAATTGGTGGCAAGGTGCTTTCTAGAAAACTCCAGAAACTCTCCTGTTTCTCCACTCTCCAGCATGGATTCCTTCAATCTCTCCTGGAAATGAGGTACATGCACTCTAACCCAACTGGTTTCCAAGGACACAGTCTGGTGGGAGCAGGCAACTTCAACAATGACAGCAAGAGGCTTGTGGTGAAGCCAATCTGGAAGATGCAGCCCAACATGGTTGTGGTCATAGAGCTCTGCCAATGCCAGGTGTCCATGTTGAGACAGATGAGGGACAGCTGCTGTGCCAGGCCAAGGTCAGCCTAGAGAGACTGCAGCAAGCAGGCTGTGGGGCAGAACAGGCTCATGCCTGCGCTTGTTCAGGTATTGCTGCTGAAGGTGTCAGCCCATATCACTGAGCAGCTGGGCATGACCCCAGCAAGTTCAGGGAGATTTTCCAGAAGGCTAGTAGAAGGCCTTCCTGCAAGTTCCACTGAGCCACAGCCTATCCTGGACACCTTATGGCAAAGGTCAAACTAGCTGGGGCACTGTGTTTCATGTAAATCCTTATTATTTATCAAGGACAATGTGGAGGGTTGCAAACAGAAGAAACTACTGGAGCACAAGATAGTAACAGAAATGACTGGGATGACTAGCCAGTTCCCAAACCTGTATCCCGTCCTTGCCTCAGAACATGACCTCTACCTGATGTGCATGCTGCAATAGCCCACCAGGCACTTGAGTTGCCACTGGCTTCTGACACTGAGTCCTTCTGTGGTCCTGGGTGTTATGAGCATGAAGAATGGCAGTGTTTGCTTGGAGAACTGCAGTGCTGACCTCACCAATCCAGGAGATGCAGCAGTCCTCTCACCATTCATCTCCATCCCCAGCATAATGTCCCATCTGGCTTCCTCCTTCACACTGCAGGGCTGTGGCTGTGCTAGTAAGGTCAGTGCACAGTGAGCCTGGTACTGTCACTACCCACTCTGCAGTATCCCAGAGTATTCTGCAATCCAGCTGTGAAGGTCATGCAGAGGGGGTAGCAACACCTGTGTCCAGCCCTGGGCAGGTCTGTTTCTGGTTTGGCTACTGAAGGATTCTGGAGGAACAAGTACTTCTGGGGGTGGAAATTATTGGGTACAAATGTATCCCAGTCTACCTGAGGCCTGTGTTACTCCCCCTGGGGGTCTGGGCCAAGCCTCATCTGCCTCCAGGTCTGCTAACCCACACAAAAGGATTTTTTAACTGTCCAAAAAGAAATATAAGGACATTTAAGAAAACAAAGGCATTTTTTTTGACTAAACACTAATAAACAGTGGTATGTTTCAAACTGCTAGGGGTAAAAAAATGTATGATAATTGGCTGTACTGACTGAATTACAATTTACAGAGAACAGAATTCAGATAAATAAGAAAGAAATCCTGGAGAATTTATTGAATGACAACTACATTAAGTGTATTATTGTGAGAACTAGAAATTAATATATTGTAGGTTAGGCTAAAAGTAAGCCAAAATTGACCATGTGCTAAGCTGAAATGGATAATAAATGGAACTGAAAACTGGGCAATTCTACCATTGTAGAAAGAATAAAAAAAAAAAAGAAATTCAACCTGGATGTGATAAAAGCCTTACATCTAATAATCATTTTATTTTGTTTTGTTCTGTTCTGTTTTTAGACAGGGTCTTATTGTGTAGCCCAGGCTGGATTTGAATTCCTGCCTCCACCTCTGGAGTAGTTGAGACTATAACACTTGCCACCTTACCTGGTTTAATAATAGATTAAAAAGAAAAACACAAATAGGGAAGGGGATTAAATGAGTTTAATGTCAAAAAGTTAGATTGGTGTAGGCAGCTACCTTCAATGAAAAGAATTAGATAATTTAAAGAATATATGCATGCAGCTTGGCACAGTGGAACATGCCTACAATTCCAGCATTAGGAAGTGGAGGAAGGAGGGGAGCGGGTTCAAGGCCAGCCTCAGCTACAGAGAGAGACCCCATCTCAAAAAATCAAGGGCTGAGGATGTAGCTCAATGGTAGAATGCTTGTCTAATATGTGCAAGGCCCTGGATATTATCCCCAGAACCTCTAAAATACACACACACACACACACACACACACACACACACACACACACACACATGCATATAAAGTGGTTCTCAGAAAGGGAGGGGAGAAAGGAAAGGAAGAAAGAAATTGTTGGGAAAGAAAGGGAATCAGAGGCAAGATGACTCTGTGATTGTAAGTTTGGAATATTCTGCTTTGCAATTGTAAACCACAGAATCTAATGAGTTGCACAGGATCAAAAGTTTCTTTGGCATTAGACTTGACTATAGTCTGCTCTCTCATATCCTCTCAGTCCAGTATTTTGGGTTGCCTCAAATCAGATCTTCCTGTATCTGTTTTATTTTAATTTTTCTACATTATCAATATTATTATTTATTTTAGGTATAGTAGCAATGTTGTGTTTTTGTTAAAGAAAGAACCTGAACAACAATTTCTCAATCACTTTTCTTCATGATAGTAATAGAGGTTTTTAATAAATCACACCTTAGGTTAGAAAATAACACAAATTTTAATTATATTTAATTTTAGTAAATAGTAAATGGAATAAATGTTCTAAAAGTTTTGGAATGTATGTTGGCATACTTTTGAATGAAACAGTGAAATGAAACAGTGTTTTAAAGTAATTTAGAAGGCAGGAGAAGTGGGGAGGGAAATAGATGAAGCAGGAATGGTCAAATGATACTGGTGATTGTAGCTCACTGGTAGAGCAGGAGAGTGGTGGTAGAGCTCTTGCCTAGCATTGCAGGGCCCTAGGTTTGATTCTCAGTACCACCACCACAACAACGAAGGCAGCTGTTGTTTCAGTTCCCAAAAACAACAGTAACAACAACAACAAAAGAATGGTTCGCTGATGGTAACTGTTGAAGCTGAGTAATGGATATATGGGAGTTTATAAGATCATTCTCTCTTCAGCTGTGCAGGATTGAAAAGTCCACAATGAAAAGTTAAAACTCCTACTGTAATTAAAAATAAACTGAAAAGTTCTATAGTTACTGTGAATGAAATAACTGAAGTTCTTGAAGGGGGCAGGGGAATAAGGGAGAATGATGGAGACATACATCTAACTAAGAATGTTTGTAAATATCATGCTGTACCCCCTGTATACTATTATATGCTAACAAAATAAGTAAACAGAAATAATAATTGAAGATATTTATATAGAAATGAAACTGTAGCATCTATATTTCTTTAAAGAGATTTTAAAATTGAATATAATTAAAATTTAAATTGTGTTCATTTCTAACCTAAGATGCTATTTATTAAAAAAACGAAATTCTTATCATAAAGACAAAAATTGAGAAATTTCATTTCCTTTGATATTCTGTTTAGAATAGAGTATCAAAGACACTATCAATGCAAACAAGCTATAAGCCAATACAAATCACCTCAAATTAGCAACACATGTACCTGAGAGCTTTCCCATCTAACTAGTGAGATTTGCTCAGAGTTGTCAAGAAATCCTCCTCTTTTATTTCTGAAATAAATTTCTTACGTGGCATTGTAGGTATTAGGACAACAAAATATATTCTAGATGCTCAAATAGATACTGAGCTCTAAAGAAATTCTTCAAGCTTTATCACCCCAGCAAAATAGAAGCAATAATAGCTGACAGTCATGGAGCACTTTCCATATATTAGACACTGCAGAGGAACTTACAAGTCCCAGAAGAAGTAGGGTGGAGTTTGTGCTTCAGCTCTCTGGCTCCAAATCCTATACTTTAATTATGATTTATTCCTTGTTATGAGTAATAGTTTGGCTTAATCGAACTTATTTTATAAAATCCAAAATGGCAAAATTGTCCAAATTTACCAGTTATATTACAGAATAAAATCTTTCTTATTCATTACTGTTTTGCTGTCATCCACCAGCAGAGGGAGTAAAACTTCACCCATGACCAAGTCCAAATCCCAGAAAGACATTTTGAGAATGACAGAGTTCACCCGGACTTTTGTAAATTAGGAGTCTGAGATGACAGCAGTTGAGTGAGTAATGGCAGCTCAATGATTGGCTAATGGTGAGGCCAGAGGAACAGTCCAAACCTCCAAGCTTCCAAGAACATAGGGTTCATGTTAATCACCACTGGTGATATTGTCTAGGGGGTTGGACACCTCTAGGTTGTGAATATCCCAGGTTCTTGGTGAATTGAACAAAGAATTAGACAAAATGCACAGAAGTAGCAAGAAAAGCATAGATTTATTGAAAGTAGAACACACTTCCACAAATGGGAGCAGACCTGAGTGAAGAAGCTTAAGGTTCAGATTCTCTTTCTTTCTTGTAATCCAAGGCAGAATCTGGGGCTGAGAAAGGAGCTGAATGTGAGCAGAGAGTGTGTCCTTCTTATGATTGACAGCTGTGATTGACAAAAGGATGTTATACA
Organism: Castor canadensis; assembly: GCF_047511655.1. Classification (NCBI taxonomy): domain Eukaryota; kingdom Metazoa; phylum Chordata; class Mammalia; order Rodentia; family Castoridae; genus Castor; species Castor canadensis. The sequence continues at coordinate 76,924,012 of NC_133399.1, read as the reverse complement.
CTTTTTTGACTGCATATGTCCCTACCCCAATGCATCTTGTAATAATTATGTGCATGAAAAGCGGTCCGTATGTAAGAAGTTTTAAGTAGGGGAAGTATGTCTCAAACAGCCACCTAAGGATAGGTTCCCCAGCCCTCAGCACATGCGATAGTTCTGGGACTTTCCCTTCTGCACAAACATCTTTTATCATGATTAGGTGGCTATTGAGTTAATCACAAAATGGAGTTCCAAGGATGTTCCCAACCGATGTCTCCTGAAAGAGGCATGTCCTAGGTGTGACTTGGGGTATTTGGAATTTTTATGACATTTTATCTGCTTAGTCTCCACCACTCCCTATTCCCCTGTCTCACTGAGGCTGGTGGTCCTTTAAATAAATTTCTTTCCTTCCTAGTCCACGGGATGGTCATGTAAAATATTTCCAGAAGCTAAGCTCAGTTTCTTATAAGTAAAGTGGATAATTGCTAATTAAGATAAAGTTTTAGCTGGCTATGAAGAAACAATAACACAATTCCCTAAAATGAACATTAATTTAACAAATTAATTTATTGCATAAACTAAGTATGAGTGTTTTTAAGCAGAACAGATCTAGAAGAAGAGAAAACATTTTTTTGGCTCTCCCACAAACTCAATAATATATTCACATAATTAAATTGTGTAGTTTTAATTTGAATATGTAAAAAACTATGTCAAATATTGAAATGGACTATAGTCAATGTCATGTTAAATATGTTCTTATTTCCCTGTAGACTATGAAACCCATTTAATACACATATTTTTCAATCAATGTATTTTAAATTTTTACAAATTTTCTTAAAATGATTTTCAGTATTTTGAAAATTTAATGATGGCTGAATATTAATATAGCATAGTCCATTTAGGAAATAATTTCCTTTATTTACTTCATAAACAATTAATGTGATTATTTATTAGCAGTCAGCACCAAGCCTAGACAATACCTGTACGCCAACGATAACTCAGTGTTCTTTGATAATGGCAGAGCCTCTATCTTTTACTTAATTAAATTTAATTCCTGTTCAGCTAATGGATTTCTATTGTTTCTATTATTTTGAGTTTCTAAGATGAGTTAGTTTGTTAAGCAATGAGGGCATTTGTTAAATGTTAGTGTGCCATTTCAAATTTGGAGGATACCCAAGGCATGGAACAGGGAGAAAGGGAAAGTCTAGAACTGATTGTTTATTATAGGATAAGAAGTGTATAGTCACAGGTGTCTGCCTGAGAAAATTAGGAAGGGCTCCACTTGTAAAATAAATTAATGAATAAATAAATAAATAAGTAAATAAAGCAAAGCAAAACAAAAACCTGATCCTGACCACTGGGTTGCAGAGACAAAAATTCAAGTTCCTCTGTTGTTTATCTTCATCCTTGGCCCTACCTTTTACTTCCTGCCTTATACTAAGTAAGGCAGGGCAGACTCTGGTAAGCTAGGGACAGAACTAAATGTCACTCTATCTTAAGTGGCAGCTCTTCTACACCTAAACTGAGAGGGCAGACTTCTTTGCTCTCATTCTTCTTCCTACTTGGTATGTTTTCTTTTTCTGGTGACCATAGAAATAGGAGGGAGTACTGGAGCCTCCAGGTCAACTCTGAATATTCTAATCCAGAGTTTCATTAAGCAGGCTTGGTTGTAATTAAATGCCAGCTCAACTATCAATTAATTATGTCTAAATTTACATTCTGTCATTTTTTTCCCCTGAGACATGGTTTTCTTGGTTAGAAAGGCCAGGGTAGAGTACACAGAGAGTTTGCAGCACTCCTGAGCTCCTGGAACCCAACAGCCCCCACTGGCACCAATAACAACCACCACCTAGCTCTAAAAGTGAGTAGTGTTGGACCAAGTTAGGGAATTCCAGGGTTTCTTTGACCCTTGTAGTTGAGGCCTAACCTAGGTTCACCTAAGCACTTTTTCACAACTACACTGATTTCCTTTTGCCTTTCTATGTCAAACATACTTACCTCCTGAATCCCATATTATACCACCACATGACGTGAGAAAAGAAAAACTGGGGATGTAGCTAAGTGGTAGTGTGCTAATCTAGCATGTGTGAGGGCCTGGGTTTGGTCCCCAGCACCCCACCACCACACACACACACACACACACACACACACACACACACACACACATACAAAGTCCAAGTCTTTAATTTATTTCTCCAACTAATACTTTCATCCTTAGGTCTCTTGGTGTTCATTGGTGTTCAGCTATTATGCTTAAGAAGGACATGAAGAGTGATATAAGCCCCCAAACTCTTCTCAGAGAAGCTACAAATACCCACTCCTGTCCACATCCACAGCAGACATCACTAACTGATTACAGCTCTCCTTCCTGCTGAACTCAGATTTAGCCCCAGAATTTTTCTCAGCAGCATTTCCAGTAGCCACCCCCAACATATGATATTTGACACTCAAGGTAAAATCCATTTACCATTCCTGCCTGTCAAAGACAACCAGAGTTAGACACTAGTTAAAGTGTTAAAGACAGATTCTATTCAGAACCTATTATAATAGGGAGAGACTTCAGTATTAGAACTAAGTTCAATTCAAATGCAAGGGGAAGTAGGAATTCATAGCTGAAAACTAGAATAGGGTGTGTGGGCATCAGTAAATGGAAAATCACTAAGAGAAAATGTCTACAGGATGAGAGTTCTTGATAAATTGACTTAACAGAAATCTTAGTGGGGCCAGGCCAAAGTGATCAAATAGTGTGTGTGTGTGTGTGTGTGTGTGTGTGTGTGTAGAATTTTTATAAAGGGGATGAAAAATACCTTTCCTTCTACCCTTCAAAATTCTATGATGGGAGTCCCTGTAACAAAAGATAAGAGGAAAGCATGCAAATATATGTAATAAAACTTGTGCTTTGAGAATGTTTGTAAGGTTTGATGAAGAATGGAACATTGATGTTTTGATGAGGAACAGAACATTGTTGACTAATGTCATTAAACAAAGACTAGTACGCTGGAAGAAATTTAGCAAGGACTATTCATTTAGATTCCTTTAAGTACCTCTCTGACTTTAGAGATTTGGATGTTCTTTTTCTCCAGGTATAAGGAGGGTACCTGCCACATGAGGGTCTTGTGACCTGCTTCAGGGGAAAGTCAAAATATTCTTCTTGCACTTGCTGTTTCACAAATTCTGTCAGCTTGAAATAGTCAGTGTGCCAAGGTGGCATATTTGGGGGAAGCCATCTTAAACCCTGTCACTCTCTAGCTCACTTAGCAGGATTCATGCTATTCTTGACCTAAGCAAAGAGAAGCCCAAGAGGAGGTTTCTGAGGAACCTAACTAAGGTTTGGTTAAGGAGAAAATCTTGTATTCTAGAGTTTAGCGTATTTACTCTTCATTGGGCTAAGAAACTGTGAATAACTAGAAAGCCATCCATCTGTGGTTCTAAGACAAAATGACATGCACACATAGCTGCTTTTGACATCAGACAATGCTAAGCTGTTGGAGTACAAGCATGGAATCCCAAAGTATATTCTCTTGGCATGCTGAGTATTTTTTGCTGAAAGAGATTAGGAGGGGCACAGAAGCAAGAAAGTCTATCTGATTTTCTTCCGCCCTCGTTCTCCCCTGAAACAGTCATAAACTAGAACTCCCTGTCTCTGAAGCAAGCTGTAAAACCTAGGAAGGCTCCTTGACTGAAGTCCTTCATATGACATATCCCACCCTATACCTAGGGAGAAAGAATGTCATATAAGGACACAGAAAATAATCTGAACAAACAGGGCTTGCTGAGTTCCCCAGTTTATTACTGTAAAGTCATACTCACCTTGTGTGCAATCATTTTCTATCAGACTTAATATAAAAGACAGTTTTCCCTGGATCTTTAGGACTGCATTTCTGAAGGCTCTCATGTCATATAAAACCTGTTGCTGAAATTTGCTACATTTTCTCTTATTAATCCATCTTTTGTTGTGGAACTGTCAGTCATGAATCTTGCAATGGGTGAGAAAAAGATACTGCTTTTTTCTCCCATACAGAGATGAAGGTTCAAATGGATATCAGAACAAAACACACAAAATAGAGTCAGATAGCTCAATTTTAATTTTTCTCTGAGACTGTAAAATTAAGATTTTCTTTTAGGTCAGTCCAGAAGAGCACAAATGAAACATTTAATATTCAGCTTCTTGACCATTCCTTAGGCCAGCTTTTTAACCCAAGTTCTCTTAAGTATCCACTGCAGATTCTGATTCACGAGGTCTTGGGTAAAGACTGGAGTCTTCACATATACCAAGTACCTCAAGTGGTTGTCATAGATAGATTTAAGAGTTCCACCTCCAGAAACATCCTTAGTTTTAGGACTTAAGAGATTTTCAGAACAAAACTAATTTTGTTTTTGTGGGGTTTTGTTTGTTTTTGTTTTGTGTGTATACATCTGTCTGTGTGTGTGTTTGTGGTACTGGGGGGTTGAACCCAGGGTCTCACACTTGGTAGGCAAACACCCCACCACTTGAGACAAAAACTGATGAGACAGGTAGGTAAGGGAGGGGGCGGAGGAAAGGGGGGAGAAATGACCCAAACATTGTATGCACATATGAATAAAAGAAAAAAATTAAAAAATACTGATAAGACAGAAGGGTACCTGGAAACCTCCTTTATGATCTCTGTTGACTTTAAAGGGTGATGACCACTAGATGCTGGTGGCTCACACCTGTAATCTTAACTACTCAGAAGGCAGAGATTAGGAGGATCATGGTTCAAAGCCAGCCCAGGCAAACAGTTTGTGAGACCCTTCCTTGAAAAACTCTTCACAAAAAAGGGCTGGTGGAGTGGCTCCAGGTATAGGCCCTGAGTTCAAACCCTAGTAACAACAACAACAAAAAAAAATAGAAAGAAAAGAAAAAAGTTATGATCTTAAAGGGTGAAAAGAATTAAAAACAGGATGGACAATATAAAGATTAAGACACTGCCAATCAGAATGTTGCAGGCACAGCCAACCAAGATACACCTAATTAGCATATAGGTTGAGCAATGTCCTGGAGAAAATGGTTAAAAACCTCAGACCACATCATTTCCCTCTCTTGGGACCCTCCCCAACTCTGGGGACTCTACTTTCCCGCTTTACATTTTTCTATCTCAATAAATTCTCACTTTACTCACTCTTGTCTGTAAAGTCCATTCTTCTGCTTTGTGACACAAGAACTGGGAACTTCAACCCTCTCTCTGGCTAAACATCTAAGCCAGCAAGGTTGAGTGGAGGCTCTCTCTCTGACTTACACAAATCTCCCATTTCATTAAGAATTTGCAAGAGAGCCCATACACTAAAAAAAAAGAGCAGCCATGGTAGAAGTCTTGTCTTAGTTAAAGTCCTTACCAGCTGTTCTTCCTCGGCCATACCAAGCCCCATGCAACTATCTTCTTTCCTTCATTAGGAACGTCAAAGAACGGTGAACACTGGGCAGACAGCCGTGCAGAAACTTTGAAAGCACTCTACAGAAATCATGAGCATTCCCTCCTTCAGCTGAGGTCCAGCCAATATATTCCACTAAGTAACAGGAAGGCTCTGAGTGATACCACAGACAGAATCTTTTGGCACAGAAACAAAAGAAATGAGACTGAGCCAAATATTACAAACAAAATAGGTAAGGCTTTATTAGGAATTCAACTTGAGTTGAAGAGAGACAGCATTGATGGAGAGGGACACCAGACTGCTTTCTGAACAAAGAGAGAAGTAAGCTTTTATTGAAGAGCTGAGTTTGGCTGAAGTCTAGTATTTCTCTTTAGTCCTGGGCTCAGTTTCAAAAGATGTTTTTGGTTTTTTTTGTACATAAACATCCTGGCCTTGTACTTGTAACAGGTGGTCAACTCAAACCAATGACTGCTGCGTTGCTCTTGCAGCTGTCTTCATCATCGTCCTGCACAAACATCCTGGTGTTTTATTTTTTCTGAGCCTTGTAGGAGGGATGAAGGATTTAGCTACTGCAGCTGCTGAAAGAGCATAGAGGTGTGGCAGAAGAAACACATACCAGTGCCAATGGGCAATAGGCCAAGTTAACCCTGTGTTACAGACTTGGATAAAACTTTTTACAAATGATCAACCTTGTCTACATCAGAACTAAGTAGAATCTAACCCAAAGGTTAAGGTAACAAAGGAAACAGACACAAAATGAAGTCAGGGATGCCAAGCTTTTTTATTTCTTTTAATCAGACATCTACAGAACAAGTGAAGTGTCAGAGTCAGTGTTTTCAGCAAAAGCTGCATTCACGTTCCTGCGAAGTAACCTAAGCAACTGTTATCATAACCCACATATCAGAGGTGTTATGTACAGCAAAGTTAATGGGAACTTAATAATGTATTGCCCAGCTGTATGTCCTCCAAAATTAATTATTTTTTAAAAACATTTTATTAGGATATATTTGCTGTACAGGGGAGATTTATTGTGACAATTCCAAATTAACTTATATTGTTCATTGGTTAGATCACCCCCACCATCTCTCCCCCTCAACCCCTTCCCATCCCACTTAAAGCAATTGCAAGAGGTTTCGTTGTTCAATTTCGTATTGGTATATGAAGTCCATCACCACATACCCTCACCTTAATCTCCTTTGTTCACCCTCCCCCCTTCCATAAGTACCCCCCACACACTGTACCTATTTTACAGTCCTGTCTTTGGTTATTAATGTCTAAGTCAATGCTCAAAGGGGTTTCTTGATGTGTCCCCATTGTGAGTATACTTTACTTTGTTCAATTCAACCCCTTCCACTACTCTCCCTGACCTGGAAGAGGAGCAAACCCTATGTAGGAGACTAAAGCAAGTAGACTTGATTATCCCTATCTGTACTTCTACGGATCAATTCAAATGCAGAAAAAATTAAAAAAGACTTATTTGGGATCTTGTGAATTGCTGTTGAGGAGCCACAGTTTCAGGTAGCTTGGGAAGTCAGGAATCATGGGAACTTTACAAGGCTATTGAGGTTGGCCAGGAACCTGGGCTATGAGACTGTTAGAAGATAAAGAATGTATAAACAGGAGCTAAGCCCACTGGTAGAACACTTCACTTGCCTAGTATGTACAAGGTCCTGGATTCAATCCTTAGCACCACAACAAACGTACAAATAAGATGGACATGGCCATGAAACAAAAGTCTGATAACCTGTTGATATGCACTGAACTCTGGGCAGAATGCAGGTGGTCGCAGATGTCTGAGGTCAAGCAGTAGAGGTGATATTCCAGCAACACCTGGAATCTTGAATAAGCCCTGCTTTCCCACCCCATTTAAGTGCTCTTTCACTGTTCTTTCATTATAATTTTCCTTTCTTTTTACACTCCCATAGTGGTCTTCATTGCTTCCCTGCCAGCTAGAAGGTTATCCTGAGGCTTAAAACATCATTTTACTGTATCAGACTAACTAGCAGTGTTAGGAGACTAAAGAAAAGAGAGAGGCAGAACTGTGGCCACTCCCTTGAGCAGAAGGTTTTGAGGGAAGGGGACTGATTGAACAGCTTCACCCTGAGTTCCACTGTGAGAAACCAGGAATCTGGCTTTATATAGACACAGGCAGTCACGTTTTGAAACCACCAGCTTTGAAGGTCAATGGCCATTTTTCACATGAGGGTTAGAAGATGACCATCAGGTGACCTGTTCCTTGTCAACCTTTTGTCCACTGCATCCCACAGTGAGAACAATAGCAGGAAATCTGGTCCTTACCTTAGAACTGGGTTTCCTGGCCACCGGACAGAAAGTAGAAAGGACATGGCATTCATTGAGGTGGCCTGGCACCTACGTGTAAAGAAAAGTGCTATGGTGAGGAAAGCCCTCCACAGGGAGATGATTAGAGGGGAGGCTCAAGCATTTTTAAGTAGAAGCAAGAAATCAGGATTTCTTTTATTTTTTTTAACCAATTTTAACTCTGAATTAAGACAAAAGAGTATAGTGGTATGTTAATTTTTCCCATCTCCTTAACCCCATTTCAAGTGAAATAAAGGTTATAAAAGAAGTCAAGGAACTGTAAAAAGAGTTTTTAGCAATTGGGGGGTCTGGCTACAAAGAAAGCAAATAAACTACCACGTCTTGTTTTTTGCCAAAAGGGTAAACAACCTTTCTATAAGACTCAGACTAAAGAGAACTTCTGTTTTCATTACCATCTCCTTGTAGGAAAATTAGCTTAAGATGGATTGAGTGAACAGAGCATGGGGCTCAAAGCCAGTTGAACCTGACTATAGTGTCCAAACAAAGAGCGTCTCAACAGACAAGCAGAGCAGGTGCAGGATCCCCAGAGATGCACAGGGCTGTAGGTGGGTAGCAATTATGAGTGCAGTCACTTATGAAAGTTGCTTTGTATTTTCAGCACAAACAAGACTAAAGGAAAGATCTTTTCTAAAAAAGGAAAGCACTGACAAGTATGTCATTTAAGGTGAAGAAGAAAGCAAGAAAACCATTCATTTAACAGTGTTGTAGTACAGTTCAGGAAACACAGATTGAGGGAGCATTAGGTTTAGGACTCTCTCTCTTTATTAACAGTGCTGTGCCATCATATACATGCTGATGAGTCCACATCCTTTGTCACCCCTGCCACAAAGGACTGAATATCATATCATCTAATAGAACAATCTTGGAGAGAGAAAGTGATGGTACTCAGAATGCACCATCCCAAAATACAACTGAAGGAGATCAAAATACTCCAACCATATATGTCTTTTTGGTGTAATGATTATTTTGAGGGTTTTGAGGTGAGACAGATGCTGTGTGGGGAGGGGAGGATAAAAGATAATTCCTTTCCTCCAGGCCAAAACACTCCCAAGACAATCTGCACCTGGGCATAATCCTCTGAGATATGACTAGGGCTAGTTTCTGCTTCATCCAAACCTTGACTTTCAGCACGGTATTTTGTTTCAACTTAAGCAGCTTCAATGGATTTAGATAAGGTGAGCCTTAGAGTGATTTTAAATGCTTTTACATATGATCTCACTAAATCTTCATTTTGGTACTAAGATAAGGCTAGCTTTAAACTGCTATCCTCACTTTAGAGATAAGAACGATCAGAATTTAAGGAACTAGGTCATGGTCATGAAGTTATTAATTTATGGAGCTAGAATTCTGACTTGGTTAGCTTAGCAAGAAGGATCTAATTGAAGACAGGTAACCTTTAAGCTCAAATACAAGAAAGTCAGCAGCCAGTATAAACTTTCAGATTTTATTTTAAGTGTTATTAAAAGTAAGTTTAAATTTTTTTTCCAAAATCAAAATTTACAAAGTAAATTCCATAGAGACCACTATCTTACCTAATGTGAGCTCAGTGTTCAATATCATCACCCAAGCCTGACTAGGCTCTGAATACATTCATTAAAGGAGCCACAGTCTAGGGAGACATGTTATTTTTGTTTGGGACAGCAATGGGAAAGTTGTCCTTTTTTTTGCCAGATTCAAAAATGTATATATTTCAAACTTATTTAACAAAACCTATCTCCTAGGCAAATATCCCCTATAATCAACAGGGAGAAGAAAATGCAGAAATTCTTCAAAAAGAATTTAGAGCTTCATCTATTTTAGAGGAAGAGGATTTTAACATACTGTGTTCTGAATAAATACATGAATAAATTAATCATATAATCTTTGATTACAATTACCAATGAAATAAATTATAACTACACAAATAATGGTAATGACACTTCTAATAACAGCTTTGCTTGTAACAATAAAGAGGATTATCCAACTATCCTTCTGAAAACACTGTGAGGCCTCAGACCATCCAATCCATACAACACCCTTTCCCTCCCTTAACCTCACACACAATGAAACCAAATGAACCCAACAGAGTCACATCTTGGTGAGTGCAAAGTCAAAAAACACAACCAAGAGATAAAAGAGATGAGAAAGTTTTGTTAATTCAGTAAGTAAAAGGAGCATTGGGGCTATTTGCAAAGCAATGCTCTCCCCAAACAATGAAACTTGGGGATTGTACTGGACAGCCTATACATATTTATACAGGAAGACAACTGGAGGGGCAGATGCATTCCTGAGCATGCTCTGTTTAAGGTGTACATTCCTAAGCATGTTCAGTTCAAGGTCATAGATCACATTTTTAAAGGAAAGATGGTACGAAGGAACACTTCTGGGCAAAGAATTTAGTATTACGATGAGCAAAGTTTACTCTAAGTCACCTAAAAGAATAAGTCAGAGTGACTGTGACCTCCAAAAGTTTTCAGTTGAAACAAAAAGAAAATATCACTTTGAAGGGCATTAACAGTCCTTTAAAGAAGCAGCAACTTTCTTCTTGGTAAGTGTAGGAATTTGCCCCTAAAGATGCCTGCCCTGCTTAGTGGCAAGGCAATACAGAACAATTCATAGCTGGCCCATATTAAAGAACAGTCAGCCCAGCACTATCTGCCTAGTGATCCCTTACTCATGGCCATGGTCCACAGTCACTGATAGTTTAGACAGATTGGTCTATCTTCTGGAATGGACAAATATCCCTCGATAGGCCTGGGTCCTTCTGCCTAGGCCAAGATTACAGCAACAAAAAACCCTAAACATCTGACACCCCAGTACCACCAAAAAATAAAAATAAATTTAAAAAACAAGTGATCTGACAGAGACATGTGTCTATTTCTGGACATAAAGAATTTTTAACTCCCTTTATCATTATTGTTATTCATATGGTATGCAGTCACTAAAAAATATGAGCTATAAAAAGCAAGAAAACAACTAGTTCTTCATCAATAAATAAAACATTCAACAGAACTAGACCCAGGGATAACCAACATGTTGGAACTATCACATGGGGTTTAAAGTAATCATGCTTAATACATTTAACTATCTAGTGGGAAAGGCAGAAAAAAAATTCATGAATAAGTGAGTAATTTCATTAGGAAAATAGAAAATATAATAAAGAAGTGCTAGAGGAAAATATTCAATCATGTAGCCGGGACATACCTGAGGAACGTGGCAGTGAACGTGACCACATGGCAATAGAATTAGCCAACCTAAGCCAGGTGCTATGCCGCATACCTGTGACCCCAGCAATTGGAAAGGTGAGACAGGAAGATCCTGAGTTCAAGTCTGGTCCTGTCTCAAAGAAAAAACATTAGTCAACCTGCAACAAGAAGACAACAATGGAGTAGCAAATAAGAACAGAATATCCAAGAAATAGGGAAAAATATTAAACAAGCTAATATGCATGCCATTGGAGGAGAGAGAGAGAGAGAGAATTCTGAGATAATAGCTAATAAATGCCCAGAAGTAATGAAAGAGAACAAACAACAGATCCTAGTTTAGAGACTACTAAGCAGAATATACATCAAAAAACGAATCTTGGAAGGTACCAGAGAAAACAGAAATATTACATACAAAGAAACAAAGAAAAAATTACAGAAATTTCTCATCAGAAAATACAGAGTCACAGAAAATGAAAAAAAACCTGTTCAAACAACTGGAGCAAAATAATGTTCAACACAGTGAAAAATCTCTTTTAAAAATAAAAGTGGAGACAGAAATAAGCATAGGCTTAGAATGAAAGCCTGGAAGAAGATTTACCAAGCCAATGGCCCCCAAAACAGGCAGGAGGAGCAATACTTATCTCTGACAAAGTAGACTTCAAACCTACATGGATCAAACGAGATAAAGAAGGACATTCCATACTAATAAAAGGGGAAATAGACCAAAAGGAAATAATAATCATCAATCTGTATGCACCCAATGTCAACGCACCCAATTTCATCAAACATACCCTGAAAGACCTAAAAGCCTATGTTAACTCCAACACAGTGGTTGTGGGAGACTTTAACACCCCATTATCATCAATAGATAGGTCATCCAAACAAAAAATCAATAAAGAAATCCTAGGTCTTAAATACACAATAGATCAAAAGACCTACTTGATGTCTACAGAACATTTCATCCAACTTCTACACAATATACATTCTTCTCAGCAGCCCATGGAACTTTCTCAAAAATAGATCATATCCTAGGGCACAAAGCAAGCCTCAGCAAATATAAGAAAATAGAAATTATACCATGCATACTATCTGATCACAATGCAATAAAACTAGAATTCAACAACAAAAGTAAAGACAAAAAACATGCAAACAGCTGGAAACTAAATAACTCATTGCTTAATGAACAATGGGCCATTGATGAAATAAAAGAGGAAATTAAAAAGTTCCTGGAAGTCAATGAAAATGAAAACACAACCTACAGGAACCTATGGGACACAGCAAAGGCAGTCCTGAAAGGAAAGTTTATAGCCATGAGTGCATATATTAAAAAGACTGAAAGATCCCAAATCAATGACCTAATGATACATCTCAAACTCCTAGAAAAACAAGAACAAGCAAATACCAAAACAAATAGGAGAGAAATAATAAAAATAAGAGCTGAAATCAATGAAATAGAAGCCAAAAACACCATACAAAGAATTAATGAAACAAAAAGTTGGTTCTTTGAAAAAATAAACAAGATCGACAGACCCCTGGCAAACCTGACTAAAATGAGGGGAGAAAAAAACCCAAATTAGTAGAATCAGGAATGCAAAAGGGGAGATAACAACAAACACCATGGAAGTCCAGGAAATCATCAGAGACTACTTCAAAAACCTATATTCAAATAAATTCAAAAATCTTAAAGAAATGGACAGATTTCTAGGTACATCATCCTAGATCATCCAAAACTGAACCAAAAGGATATTAATCACCTAGGTACATCATCCTAGATCATCCAAAACTGAACCAAAAGGATATTAATCACCTGAATAGATCTATAACACAAGATGAAATTGAAGCAGCAATCAAGAGTCTCCCAAAAATAAAAGTCCAGGGCCTGATGGATTCTCTGCTGAATTCTATCAGACCTTTAAAGAAGAAATGAACCAACCCTCCTTAAACTGTTCCATGAAATAGAAAGGGAAGGAAAACTGCCTAACACATTTTAAGAAGCCAGTATTACACTTATCCCAAAACCAGGCAAAGACACCTCCAAAAAGGAGAACTATAGGCCAATCTCCTTAATGAACATTGATGCAAAAATCCTCAATAAAATAATGGCAAACCAAATTCAACAACACATCAAAAAGATCATTCACCACGACCAAGTAGGCTTCATCCCAGGAATGCAGGGGTGGTTCAACATACGAAAATCAATAAACGTAATAAACCACATTAACAGAAGCAAAGACAAAAACCACTTGATCATCTCAATAGATGCAGAAAAAGCCTTTGATAAGATCTAACACCATTTCATGATAAAAGCTCTAAGAAAACTAGGAATAGAAGGAAAGTACCTCAACATTATAAAAGCTATATATGACAAACCTACAGCCAACATCATACTTAATGGAGAAAAACTGAAACCATTCCCTCTAAAATCAGGAGATAGACAAGGATGCCCACTATCTCCACTCCTATTCAACATAGTACTGGAATTCCTAGCCAGAGCAATTAGGCAAGAAGAAGGAATAAAAGGAATAAAACAAATAGGTAAAGAAACTGTCAAAATATCCCTATTTGTAGACGACATGATCCTATACCTTAAAGACACAAAAACTACTCAAAAGCTCTTAGACACCATCAATAGCTATAAGCAAAGTAGCAGGATATAAAATCAACATAGAAAAATCATTAGTATTTCTATACACTAATAATGAGCAAACTGAGAAAGAATATATGAAAACAATTCCATTTACAATAGCCTCAAAAAAAATCAAATACCTAGGTGTAAACCTAACAAAAGATGTGAATGACCTCTACAAGGAAAACTATAAACTTCTGAAGAAAGAGATTGAGGAAGACTATAGAAAGTGGAGAGATCTCCCATGCTCATGGATTGGTAGAATCAACATAGTAAAAATGTCAATACTCCCAAAAGTAATCGACACGTTTAATGCAATTTCTGTCAAAATTACAATGACATTCATTAAAGAGATTGAAAAATCTACCGTGAAATTTATATGGAAACACAAGAGGCCACAAATAGTCAAGGCAATACTCAATCAAAGAACAATGCTGGAGGTATCACGATACCCAACTTCAAACTATATTATAAAGCAATAAAAATAAAAACAGCATGGTACTGGCACAAAAACAGACATGAAGACCAGTGGAACAGAATAGAGGACCCAGATATGAAGCCACACAACTATAACCAACTTGTCTTTGACAAAGGTGCTAAAAATATACAATGGAGAAAAGACAGCCTCTTCAACAAAAACTGCTGGGAAAACTGGTTAGCAGTCTGCAAAAAACTGAAACTAGATCCATGTATATCACCCTATACCAGTATTAACTCAAAATGGATCAAGGATCTTAATATCAGACCCCAAACTCTAAGGTTGATACAGGAAAGAGTAGGAAATACTCTGGAATTAGTAGGTATAGGTAAGAACTTTCTCAATAGAACCCCAGCAGCACAGCAACTAAGTGATAGCATAGATAAATGGGACTTCATAAAACTAAAAAGCTTCTGCTCAACAAAAAAAATAGTCTCTAAACTGAAGAGACCACCCATAGAGTGGGAGAAAATATTTTCCAGCTACACATCAGACAAAGGACTGATAACTAGAATATATAGGGAACTTAAACAACTAAATTCTCCCAAAATTAATGAACCAATAAAAAAATGGGCAAGTGAACTAAACAGAACTTTCTCAAAAGAAAAAATTCAAATGTCCAAAAAACACATGAAAAAATGCTCACCATCTCTAGCAATAAAGGAAATGCAAATTAAAACCACACTAAGATTCCACCTCACCCCTGTTAGAATAGCCATCATCAGCAACACCACCAACAACAGGTGTTGGCGAGGATGCAGGGAAAAAGGAACCCTCTTACACTGTTGGTGGGAATGTAGACTAGTACAACCACTCTGGAAAAAAATTTGGAGCCTACTTAAAAAGCTAAACATTGATCTACCATTTGATCCAGCAATACCACTCTTGGGGATATACCCAAAAGACTGTGACACAGGTTACTCCAGAGGCACCTGCACACCCATGTTTATTGCGGCACTATTCACTCTAGCCAAGTATGGAAACAGCCAAGATGCCCCACCACTGACGAATGGATTAAGAAAATGTGGTATCGATACACAATGGAATTTTATGCAGCCGTGAAGAAGAACGCATTCGCTGGTAAATGGATGGAATTGGAGAACATCATTCTGAGTTAGCCTGGCCCAAAAGACCAAAAATCGTATGTTCTTCCTCATATGCAGACATTAGATCAAGGGCAAACACAATAAGGGGAATGGACTTTGATCACATGATAAAGCGAGAGCACACAAAAGAGGTATGAGGATAGGCAAGAAACCGAAAAAAAACAAGATAGCATTTGACGTCCTCAATGCCAAGGAACTAATGCAGAAACTTTAAAGTGACAGAGGCCAATAGGAGAAGGGGACCAGGAACTAGAGAAAAGGTGAGTTCGAGAAGAATTAATTTAGAAGGTAACACACGTGTACAGGAAAGCAATGGAAGTCAACTCCCTGTGTAGCTATCCTTATCTCAACAAACAAAAACCCTTGGTCCTTCCTATTACTGCTTATACTCTCTCTACAACAAAAGTAGAAATAAGGGCAAAATAGTTTCTGCCGGGTAGTGAGGGGTGGGGGGGTAAGGGAGGAAGCGGGGCATGGGGGTGGGTGTGTAAGGGAGGGGGTGCGGGGAAGGGGGAAGAAATGATCCAAACGTTGTATGCAGATATGAATAAAAAAATAAATAAATAAAAAACAAAGATGGAGCTGAGGTACCACTCAGTGTTCAGCATGTGCCACACATTCATGAGGCCTTGGGTTTGGTCCCCCACACCATGAACAAAAAATAGATAAAAGTAAGGGTGAAGAAAGCAACAAACAACAAGATTAAAAGAAAGACTTTTTGACAAACAATAGCTAAGACATTTCAATGTCCTGTACTTGAATAACGAGAAATATAAAATCCTAAAGGAAGTTACATGGGAAAAAAGAATATGCTACCATATGGAAATTGAGCTCTTGCAAAGAAATAAAAAGCACCAGAAAAGGTAAAAGGAAAGAGAAAAAAATTCTTATTTTTAATCTCTTTAAAACATAACTGACTGTGAAAGTAAAAATTGTATCAGTGGCAATGTATAGAGGTTCATACCTGTAATCCCAGCACTCAGGAGGAGGAGGCAGGAGGATGGTGAGTTCAAGGGCAGTCTGGGCTACATAGTACAATTCTATCTTACAATGCAAAACAAAACAAACAAAACAAACAAAAAGTGACTGCGATGTATTATGGAATTTATAACAAAAACAGAAATTTAAACATTTAAAACAAAAATTAAAAGAATAAGATAAAAAAGTATGCTGCAGTAAGATTTTTTAAATTACACTGTAAGGAGAATTTTATTTTTAAGGTAGAGTGCAATAAGTTAAAGATCACTTTGACACAGGTTAAAGATCATTTTGAGAAATGTAAATGGAAAATATTATTTTAACAATTAATTTTCCTTTCATCTACATAGCACACTACTCAATAAATGATTTTCCCTCTGAATCCATAGGAGACTAGGTCTAGGGCTCCCCATACATACCAGAGTCTGAGGTCAATTCTCTTCTACAAAATAATGTGATATTTTCATATATCCGTCACAGAGCTACAGTTATAACCAAGTCAGAAGTGCAGATAAAATGGAATAACAAAAGAGACTCAATCCTAAAGAAGGTAGGAACAACAACAACAACAAAAAACTAGCAGAAAATAAATGGAACAAATAGAAAACAACCACCCAGGCAAAAGAATTAAAAACAGCACATCAATTGTGCTCAACTTAAAACTAATGCCTTAGCTAATTATACCAAGAAAATGAGCATAAATGGAGATGTGTGATAACCTATTCCTAGCAGATGTCTTATCTATATTGTGAAACAGAAGTAGAGGAATATATATGGATTTTATTGTAAACAGAAAAATAAATTGTACATGTTTAACAAAAAATGAAAAAACATTCTAATACCTTAAAGTAAAAGGAATAAATTACAATAGTAGACAAGGAAACAAGTCTCAATTACAAGCTATTCAGAAGAAACCCATGCAAAATATAAAAACATAAAAGCTAGGAGTGTGGCTCAAGTGGTAGAGCGTCTGCCTAGCAAGTGCAAGGCCCTGAGTTCAACTTCCAGTATAGCCAAAAAATAATATAAAGACATAGATTAAGAGTAAAAGGAAGAGTGAGAGGTCCCATGTAAGAATGAATCAAAAAAAAACTATCTATGCACAACCTCATATACAGTAATTTAAATAATCTGCAGATTACTTGTGATGTCTAACACAATGTAAATGTTCTGTAAATAGAAATTTTTAGTTTTTAATATTCTTGATATACAGTTGATTGAATCTGTAATACAGAATCCTTAGCTATGGTACGGAGTGCCAACTGCACACAACCTCAAAACTGCTCAAGCAATTTTTACTTTAAAGTGTTTGCAAGTACTTCTTAACCAAATATCTCAATATGAACACTCAGATACCTTAATTAAATAAATATTCTGACATTAATACAGTGCCGTGATCCTAATTAGAAAAGAAGCTACTTCAAAGATACTGAGTAGAATACTCCAAATAATTTTTAGACACTTTAATTGGGAAAAGTATTGAATAGACTATTTAAAATTATCAATCATTTGATCCCTCATTAGAGCTGAAATATAAAGTACCCTTTAGAGTGACATTAGAGTTTCCATTATCCCTCCAAATGACTATTTCAGGGTTGCATGAAAAAAAAAAACAGAGAAAACTTGGCACCAGGGGCTCACACCTGAAATCCTGGCTACTCAGGAGGCTGAGATAGGGAAGATCATGGTTCCAGACACAGCCAGGCAAAAGGTTCATGAGACCCCCATCTCAATGAAAAAAAAATCTGGGCATGATGGTGCTCCCCTGTCACCCCAACTACGGTGGTAAGCCTGAAATAGGAGGATCTTGGTTCAGGCTAGTCTGAGCAAAAAGAAAGACCCTAGCTCAAAAATAACCAGAGGAAAAAAAGCTGGAGGCGTGGTTTAAGTGGTAGAGCACCTGCCTAGGAAGCATGGAACCCTGAGTTCAAACTCCAGTTCTGCCAAAAAAAAAAAAAAGAAGCATAATCCTCACCTTCATCAAAGTAGTAGCCAACATTGAGTGCAAATGGTGGGCTAGGCTCTACCTAATTAATTTGCTTTACATATTTGAACTCATTTAACCACCACAAAAGCCTATGGGGTAGATATGGTCATTATTAATTCCCATACTCTCAATGAGTAGACTGAGACAAAGAGAGATCTTCTGTTACCTTACAGTTAGCTGCCAAGCAGACCTGGGGTTTTTATTTTGACAGATTCATACAAGTCCTTTTAAGTATTATTCTATGTTGTGACCAACACCGTAATAAACTTTAAAATATAAATACTACATAGTTATTTGAGAGGAGAGACCAGACCCAGAAGTTCATCCTGAGCAATGGCACGGTCTCAGATGACGGACCATGGTGAACAGCAGATTCGCAGGTCCACAGACTGTGAGTCCTCAACTCCAGGGAGATGCAAGACCACAGACAAGAGGCAGGCCACAGGAAGAACTGCAGAGAAAAGGGTAATAGAGTAAGTAGAAGCAAGCTTCAGAGCAAGTATACTATTACTCTCAGAGTCCATGAGAACATGACTTGCATAGATATTTTAATTCCAAATTAAAAGTATAAACTATAAATACATAAAAACTTCAGTTTCAGTTAATACACAATATAGGGGACTAGGAAAAAGCTTTGCTTCCATACTTATTACAAGAGAAATCTTTGTGAACTTACGTTAATGTATATATCAAATGGTACAGTAATTTGGATGTAAAATTAAGCAGTTTATTCTTAGTAAAAAATACCCTTTGTGCAAACCACTTAGATATTCCTTTCCTACATAATTCCTTAAAAGAATGAAAGCATATCTGTGCAACTAAACTGCAAATGAATGACAGGATTTACCTACACAGGGATGTGGCACTATAGGGCTGCTGAGCTAGTAGCAGAGTCTAAGGCAAACTTCCCAAGTTTCCCTTGATGAGGGACTCAGCAATAGACAATGACTCATCAGGTTGTGCAATTTGGAATAGGTCCCTGTCACTGATTTTTTTTTTTTTTTTTGCAGTATTAGTTTGAACTCAGGGCCTCACACTGTCTAGGCAGCTGCTTACCACTTAAGCTATGTCCACAGCTTTTTACATTAGTATTTATTAATAGGGTCTCATACTTTTTGCCCAGGGCCATCCTCAGACCAAAATCCTTTTATCTATGCTTCCCTTTGTAGCTGGGCTTATAAGCATATATTGCTATGCTAGACTTATTTGTTGATAAAGGGGTTTTGCTAACTTTTTGCCTAGGTAGGCCTTGAACCACAATCTTCCTGATCTCTGTCTTCCTGAGTCAGTGGGGGTTCACAGGCATGCTTCACTGGAATTTTTAAATTCTTTCCGGGTGATTTTGCTGTGCTAAGCTAAGGCGCCTGCAGGTCTAAGCAGCCATTGTAGCACATCCAAAAATGCACTATAGGAAGGAATATCATACACAAAATAGAGCTTAAAACACATCAGTAGAGACATATAAAAGAGCAAAGAATTATACACTCAACACATATCCTGTGCTCTAGAAAAAATTAAACAGAACATGATATCAACTAAGTGAAAACCACAGATAAAATAGGTTCAAAAGGGAGTCTGAAGAACACAAATGAATGACAAAAGCAAATGAGTGCACATGTAAATAAATGAATAAAAAAAATTTCATAAGAAAGATCTTATATATATTATTCATCGAATAAGAATAGAGAAAACAAAACCACAGCGATTTGAAAGTCAGCCCTGTTTAAATTACCAGGCTTTTCTGTGGAGTTGCACAAGAAAATAATCCAGACATTTTCAAGTAATGCTCTTCCAAAGTATACACAAAATAAATTTTTTATAAATTTATAAACTGATTAAACATTGATTAAAAAAGAAAAAGCAAATGAGTGACATTGAAGCGAGACCTGAAATACTAACAAAGAAGAAAAAGACAAAGATTTAAATCTTAAGATTATGAAGGGAGATGATATGGAGGACCACATCTTGTGCAAGTAAAATGCAGCAGTCTCTTCTTCAAATTGGAAACAGGTGACACAAAAATGTTAATTTCAACTAAGCCTCCTCCAGAACAAAAGGAAGCAAAATTCAATAGAAAACTGAAACCCATAAAAATCACTAATTAATAAATGGAAGGATTCTATGCAAATTTAGTGGAATAAAAACCAAAACAATATAATATGGGTTTTTACAGATTGCACTGTTGAAAACTGGAAAGACTGATAAAACCTAGTGTTGATGGGGTATAAAAAATAGGATTTAAATATAATGTTGGACAAAACTATCATTTTAAAACATATTGCTTTGCAATTAGTCTTTAGGCTTTTATCTATACACTCTCAAAACTAGGGAGGAATGTGTGCAAGTAAGGTCCTTACATTACTTTTTGTTGTTGTAAAAACCAGGAAAAAATCTAAACTTTTGTTTGGTTGATTAAATTATGGGATATTTATAGGACAGAAAAGGCAGGCATTCATTGAAGAATACAGGAGCTCTCCCATGTTGATAGCAAAAGATTGACAGGAAGAATCAGGTGACGTAAAAGGCACTGAATCATAGTTATAAATTCCTGTGTTTATAAAAGATACAACTTGCATTCATAAAAACAGGTTTAACCACCACAATAAACTATTCATAGTGATTGCATCTGAATGTTACTGAGCATTTGGGTGGAAAAAAGATACATTTATTTATTCATTATTTTTT
Source organism: Castor canadensis (assembly GCF_047511655.1). Lineage (NCBI taxonomy): Eukaryota > Metazoa > Chordata > Mammalia > Rodentia > Castoridae > Castor > Castor canadensis. The sequence continues at coordinate 76,903,260 of NC_133399.1, read as the reverse complement.
TGACATACTGATAAACTCAGTACTGTTAAACTCATACTGTTAAACTCAGGGCCTTACACTCGCTAGGCAGGTGCTCTATCACGTGAGCTACACTCTCCAGCTCTTTTTGCTTTGGTTATTTTTGAGGTAGGGCCTCTCTTTATGCCCACACCAGCCTGGACTGCTTCCCACTTTTGCTGGGATGGCAGCGCATACTACCACTCCTACAAATGGATTGAAATGGGGGTCTCACGAACTTGCCTTGGCTGGCCTCTACTGCTAATCTCCACTTCCAGAGTAGCTAGGATTATAGCCTTGAGCCACTGTGCCCAGCAATATTTTATTTTACATCCTCCTATTCCATTTGACAATTTAATCATATAACTGCATTTCTTCTTTTTAATGTTAAGAGAAAGAATTTAGAAGCTTTTGATGAAAAACAGTTGGAATTTTAAGTCTTAGCTTTTTATGGAGAAAGATCATTAAGAAATTAGACTATTCAGAGACTTATTCTCTTAAACCTTAACATAGCTAAGATTTAATTCTCAAACATGGGAATGTTCTTAGTTTCAGTTTTATAATTATACAGGAACTAGTATTGAATAATTTCATTTTGGTAAAGAAATATTAATAAAATAAAAAATATATAACCATAACTTAAACCTGAAACAAGAATCATTAAAATGATGTGGACAACATTCATTTTGCTACATTGCTGTGAACGAAATATTTTCTTCTCATGGCTCCTGCAATGAAAATCTACAAGAGTCTTTCTTGAAAAGATATCAAAAGGGACCTGGTATTTTAAACATACTATGAACTACTTCGTTTTTGTTTTTGTGTTAAATTGTTCATTTTTGACACTGGCCTCCAATTTTGGATTCTCCTGCCTCAGCCTTCCTAGTGTGGGGATTACAGGCATGCGTCACCACACCCAGATCTGTGATTATTTTCAAACCTGAACTGTCATAATCAACTAATGCCTTAGGTTTGAGTATAGTACTATTGTTTGCCCATTAGTATGCTTTGTTTCTTAAGGCCCCGATCAATGGTTGTTTCTGACATAGTATTATTCTTTTGCTCTTCACCTTTCTTGCATCTTTATTTGAAAGGCACAGTTAAGCTTACTCTTGATACAGCATATTTTACCTCTTTCCATAAAGATCAAAAAATCATACACAACAAAAGCTGGTTGTACACAGGTAGGTGTGGTGCTGCTTTTTTGTTCTTTCTTTCTTTTTTTAACATTTTTTAATCTTTTAAAAAATGTCCTTTTTCTTTAAAAAAAAAATCTAGCACAATGGGAAAAATAAAAAGAAAACCAGGGCAACTTTAGTCCCTCCCCCAATCTGCTTATCCAGGCTAAGCTGGTGTTGGCTCAGAGTGACAGATCTCAAAGTATGACACTAGTAGGCTGAGAGCTTTGAGGTTTCTTCTGACCTTCGCCCATGGCCCTGTCTCTCGCCCCTCTTTCCCTCCTAAAAACAGTGAAGGACTTTCTCTGAGGTTGCCACTGCTCCAAGAGTCCTAAAGTCCTGTCCCCTTCCTGGTATTCATTAGATAGAGCCGATGAACTCACAGGAAGAGGGACAGAAGGTCTGTCACCTACTCAGAAAGACTTTGCCACAAGCAGCCATGATTCTTGTGAGGGCTGTTATCCCAGAGGATTTAATTGCATAGTAAGTCAGCCTTGTCATTATGCTCTGATAACCTGTTACCACCCTCTCCCAGAAGACTCAAGATCCTATTCCTTTTTGTGGCTCTGAATACTGTTTAGGCCTGAACCATCTGGCCATTCTCGGAGTCTCATAGTTTTTGTGGCTCCCACGCACATGCATGTGAATAAATCACGTCTTTTCTCCTGTTCATCTTTTTATTGTCGGTTTACTTCAGCATATTCAACTCCAAAGCACTCAGAGAGTGATAGGGACTCTATGACAGGGACATGTCCTCTGCCCTTACACATGTTTCCCTTTGCCCCTTCTTTCATGGATGAAGGAAAAGAACCCAGAGGGCCTGGGAGCATCTAGAACCAGCAGAAGAAGGGAGCAGTTGGGAGCTTGAGGAGGGAGCAGAGGTGGGTCTCAGCAGGAAGGGGTCAGCTAGCCTTATGTTTGCATACAGTGCCAGGGTAGGGAGCTGTGGCTTGTGCTCCTAGGGGCATAGGAAACACACTGTCACTGATGAGTGTGAAATAGGGAAAAGCTGGAGGCCAGGATTTCTTGAGGCTTTGCTCCCTTCTGACCTGGCCTTCCAGCTGCCTCTCTCGACTTCTGCTTGACTCTTCTGTTATATGAGCAGATAGTCACCTATTCAGGCTCCAGGGGAAAAGGGAGCCAGAATTTGAAGTTGGAGCAAAGCTAGGAAGTGGCATACAAGCCGGTCTACAGACCCAGTAGGCAGCTATCATAAAAACTACTGGATTTAGTCAACCCTAAACTACACTGTGTCTAGTTGCAAACATTCATTTTTCACCATGCCTCTGTTCCCCTTTCATCTCTTCACCCTCTTTGTCCTAGACCTCTACTAATCCAACTTCTTGCCATTGCAAGCGTGTCACTGTCATGCTTATTCTTGTTGTCCTAGGAGAGGTAGACAAGATACAGTAAGAGAAGGCCAGTGCCAGCACCCAGAGAAGGTGGCTGCAGCTTACAGGCAGTGGAGCGAGGGACAGGACAAGAATCTGTGGCTGGGACAGCTGGTGGCCTCAGAGCTGCTGTCAGATGATGGAATTCAGCTCAAGTGTGGTGACCTGCTCAGCCCTCTCCATGGCTCCCAAGAACTGTTGCTGGTGCTCTTGGGAAAAGTAGGGCAGAAACTAGGCACGAATTCCATTCAGCCTCCTGGCAATTTCAACCTGCTGTGTAGCTCAGGGTTCAATCTATAGGATATCTCATAGTATGACACATAGTGATGGTGCATCTTCAACTTGTAACTTGCCAGTTTGTTATGTTTGAGCTTCAGGCTATGGTAGTGTGCTTATAAAAGAAGAAATTTATCTTTGTTGCAGTCACAGAAGTCCAAGATGGTAGATTTGAGTTGCTGAAGTAAGTGCAGCAAGCCAAAAGACTCTTTTGTGAAAACACAATGTCACTTGTGGAGCAGGGTATAGGCTGCACCCTCATTGGACACCCCATCTCGGGTTGTTGGGGCACCAGGAAGCTGTGCCCTTCATCCCAGAGCACAGGTGAGCCACCATCCTCCAGTGACCGCTCAACGATCCCTGTTAGCATAATCGTGAAGCAATAAGATCCTACAAATAAAGATTTCAGATAATTCTATAGGACAGTGAGCAAGTGAAATAAATGACTAAGAAGCAAGTTAATTATTCTAAATAACGTATCTATCCTCTCTTCCCGCATGGAGAATTAACTGTAAAGCAAAGGCAGCTGGTTGCCAATTACTTTCAGTTTTATTCTTAAGGCAAATTAGGAAAGACCCATATGTGCTTAGACTCATTAATTATCAAGGAAAGAAAGTTGCTTACTTTTTTAAAATCCTTTTTAGATTCAATTCCTCTAACCTTCTTATGATTTCAACTCCCAATAAGAATCAGATTACAAAGCCAATGCCCAAGTCAATTCTGTTTTGATGCAGAACAATTTCACCTACTGCAAATAATCACTGTCCTTTTATAATTCTGATGTCTTTAACCCTAGTGAACAATTTAAAAACACATAGCCACTATAGTGTGCTTTGTCAGTTGAAAATCTAGAAAAAGCCCAGAACTGGTCTCCGAAAGGAGTATGTTTATTCTGTTTAGTTCCTATTAGTAATCCTAATGGTTTGGGGTCTCTAGCTGTTTGATCTGGCCTCCTTTGTGACTACCGATGGGTGACCCTCCTTGCATGGAATCCAGCGACTACTTTAAGGCACCAGCCTGTCAGCTCTTGTTTGAAAGAGGTAGCTCATTGCCTTGATTTATCTAATAAAATTAGGTAAGTTTTCTCCAAAACACACAATAAACATGTTTAGCTAGAGTATTAAAGCTCAACTGAACCAGCTATGATTTTGTTTTAATTTTCAGATGAGTGTGGGTACCAAATGTAAAAGTAGTGATTTGTCATTCAGCCACAAGGGGTTGATGCAGCCAATTAGGACTCAACAGGCAGGACCTTGCTTAGATTTTCTCTTTGATCATGATATTGGTGGACATCATCACACTTCTCCAAGTGTAATGTTCTCCTGAAGACATATTATAGACATTGTTATGTTCCAGACACTACTTTTAAATATTTTAAAGTACTCTCTTATTCTCATTATTTAAGCATGAAGAAACCTACATGATTAGTTAGTAACTTACTCAAGGTCCCATAGCCAGCAAATGGCAGAGCGAGGATTCGAACACAGAATCCAGATTCATAATGACTTTGCTATAGGGCACTGTTTTAAAGACAAAGCAGGGTATCTCAACTTCAGCATTACTGACCATCTGGGCTAGATTATTTCGTGTTGTGGTGGACTATTCTATACATTGTAGTACCTCCTCCAACTGTTAGGTCCTTGTAGCAGAAACCAAAAATGTCTTTACACATTTCCAAATATTCCTGGAGGATTCAAATCATCTCTTGTTGACAAATCATCCTTTATTCTGTTATTGAAATAAGAGTGACTAAAAAAAGGAAATGATAATAGAACAATACAAAATTGTTAAAATTAATACAATTATGCCTTCCTACTTTTAAAGATAGACTTATCTAGAAATATCTTTATATAGTTCTGTATTTGGTTTTTACTTTGTCTCTCATTCTCAACTTTTTGTCTAAATTCTTGTCTGGCATAGGCAGCTACAAAAATGACCTTTCTACTTTTCACCTTAAGACACAAGTATTTGAGAAATTATTATCTTCTCAACATAGTCAGATACTACAGATGAACAGGAAAATAATGAGTCATAGGATTCCAGCCTGACTGAAGAGTACCTACAGTGGAACTGGGATCAGTGAAGCAGCCAGAATACATGAAATGTTAAAGGATCAAACACAGAACGCGTGTTCCATAGGAATTAAGAACAAAAGTGCCAGTGCAAAAGGTAGTGAACAGAGCAGACTTAATTGAGAAGGTCAGTCGTAGAATTTGAAGAAGAGAAGAAAAGTTAAAATGGAAACAAACAGGAATTCAGGAGGAGGCTTATGTTGTATAGTAAACACGGTGAAGTCCCCAGCCTGGCCAGAATGTGATGCACAACAAAAGAAGACAGAAATGAGCCACTGATGGTTGGTGAACATGACCTTGAAGTAATACAGTGATGTTTCAGGAATGTTAATGAGAAGAGAGAATGAGGGATTTGAGGGGGCTTGTACAGAGTTAAGGAAATTCTTAAATAATAGACTTATGTGGTAATAAAATAGAGACCAAGGTGATGGCTATGGAATGGAAGGGAAGGCTGACTGACAGATGTGACTTCAAACTGAAAAATTGGCAGAAATTGATTGCTAGACATTGAAAATAGTAACACATGTGGTAGACAGTGCCAAAGAGAGCACCCAATAATTCCTTTCTCTTGGGAGTCTCAGTCTTAATGTGGTCTCCTCTCCTTACAATGTAAGCTTATGTTTTGTTTTGTTTTTTCCTCGAGACAAGATCTGCAATTCTCCTGCCTCAGCCTCCTGACTGCTGGAATTACAGGCAGATACCATCAATGCCCACTATGATTCATTTCTAACGAGTAGAATACAAAGAAAGCAATGGTATGTCACTTCTGATTATGTTAGATTAGCTCATTCTGGAGATTTATGTACAACATGGTGACTACAGTTAATAGTAATGTATTATGTACTCTTATATTGCTAACAGAATAATCTTTTTTTGTGGTACTGGAGATTAAATACAGAGTTTCCTACGTGCCAAGCATGCTTTCTACTACTAAGCTACATCCCTAGCCCTAAAACAGTCATCTTAAAGGTTTTACACACACACACACACACACACACACACACACACACACACACACACACATACTTTGTGAGGTGATTTGCATGTTAATTAGCTTGGTTGTGGTAATCATTCCAAAATGTATACATATATCAGAATATTGTATACCATAAATTTGCACTTATTGATTAGCCTCAATAAGTCTGGGATTAAAAGGAAATATAAATCATGACACATATATGGAAACCAGAGAAGAAACAGAATGTAAGTTACCAGATGGCAGGAATTTGCCTTGTTCTCTGCCATAATCCCGGGGCTTGTCACATGTTAGATAAATAGTGAGTGAGGTGAGTATAGTTAATGGTGGAGACGGAATTGGATTCTAATGCCCAGACTCTTTAAATATAAAGACAAGGTAAATATGCTTATTTTCCATCCCACATAATTACATGTTAATTAGCCTACTCTAGATTTGTGAATTTACTGACCACATCTTGCTGAGAAATCCTGCTATTCACATTGTATTCTCCAGTCCAATGCCAGAAATCAGAACTGTCAGTGTTCATTAGTTAGTGAAACAGGAGCAGTGGGATGCATTTTAATTTTAAGTGTGAACCTGGCTGGATCATGATGCTAAGGTATTCAATCAAATGTTATTCTGGATGGTTCTGTGAGAGTATTTTTAGATGAGATAAACATCTAAATGTGTGGACTTTGAGTACAACAGATTGATCTCAACAATGGGAGTGGCCTTCATCCAATCATTCAAAGGCCTAAATGAAACAAAGACTGATCTCTTCAGACAAGAAGGGATTCTGCCATCACACACCTTTTAGGCATGAACATTCCTTCAGCCTGCTGGCTCACCTTGCAGATCTTGGGCTTGTCAGTCTCCAAGGTCCTGAAAGTCAACTCCTTAAAATTTCTCTCTCTCTCTCCCCCCACCCTCCTCTCTCTCACTTCTCTTTTTCTCTCTCTCTCCTCTCTCTCTCTCTCACATATATTACCCAACACACATATGTATATGTGTATCCCAATTGCTTCTGTTTTTCTGGTAAAACTTAATACAATGTGTGTGTGTGTGTGTGTGTGTGTGTGTGTGCATATGTGTGTGCACACATGCCTGTGTATATCTAGAAAGAGAATTTTTTTATTGAAAGAGGTCTCACTATGAGGTCCACGCTGTCTTGAACTCTCAATCTTCCTGCCTCAGCCTCCCAAGTGCTGAGATTTTAGGCATGTACTACCACACCCAGAAGGAAAGAGAAAGAGATCTATTTTAAGGAATTAACTCAAGAGATTGTAGAGGATAGCAAATCCTCACTCCTCACAGTAGGCAACTAGTTGTACCTGCCTCACAGTTCTATATGCTGCCCACATGTGTGCCACATGGGCCACTTATTTCTTCAAGTCAGCAAAGAGTTTCTAAGATGAGTCAGCTTGCTAGCCAGAACCTTACCTAACCAGTCCATCATTTTTGTCTTATCCCATTGGACATAAGCAGCCACATTTCCTATCTAAGCTCAAGAAGAAAAGGTTATACAAGAATGTAAATACAAGATAATGGGGACCATGCTAGCTTTTGGCATTACTATGAAGGATCAGAAAAATCATGAGCAGAGAGACAACTTAATGAAAACTTGGCAACATTAGATAAAGAAGTTATACAAGCAAACAAACACAAAAATTGAAGCAGTAAAGAAAAGTGTTGATGCTGCAAAAATAAAACCAGAGATGTGAAAAATAAACTTAAAATTGCCAAGAATGCATATGAAATGACTTAAAAGATGAAAGCAAATGAGAACATGATAAATGCTGTACAGAGAAGACAGCTAATGTGAGACAAAACTGTCTTTCCCTAATAAAGCCAAGAGCAAGTGGAGCAGAAGTAGTAAGCAAACTTTGTGTATTTATTATATACAGCATGTTTGTTACATAACATACATATATTTGTATATACCTATATATAAATATCTATATTTATAGACTTATATGTTATATATCTATAAAATACATATGTAATGTGTATACTTTATACATTACAATATAATTTTCCATATATGATGATACACTATAAAATGGCATGGACCATTACATGCAAAAAAGTGTAAAGACAGACATACATTCTGATAAAAACTTGCATGATAATGATAAAATAGTACCCTAAGAAAGGAGGGCAGATAAAAAGGAATTTATTTTAGTGAGTTAATGAAGCTGGTCTCAAATTCCTCTTGCTATAGCAGTAAATGGCAAGGTATGAGAGAATATTTTTATAGAAATTTAGAGGAGAAAGATTGGTAATCTAATAAGTTCATATCTAGCTGTCTTCTGTGTAAAGATTGAAGATGAAGATATATAAGAACTAAGAAATCTAACATTAATACATCCCCTAAAATATAAATTCAACAATTTAAGAGCAGAAACTATATGAAACAAGGGCAAGCTGTTGTACAAAAAGGGTAGTTATTAAGCACTAAATCTAGAAAATATATGTTGATTCAAATAATTATAACAAGTAATAAAGCAAATAGTAAATACTACATTTTTAAATAAGGTGCAAGATTTGAGAAATAATGTTAATTTTGACCAAAACTACAGATTAAATTTACAGAACCCAAGAAATCATACCTACAAATCCATTGTCACATGGAAGGGAATATAAAACTGCCAAAAGATTCATGTTTCAAACAAGATGAAGGAACTAAGCATTGGTCGGACAATTTTCTCAGTAGACAGATTATCAAATTGACTCAAGTACAAAGAATTTTAATATCAGCAGTCTTGAAAGTAATTAAAAAGAAAACTTTCAGCAAGATCTGAGAACATTCTATCAAAAGATAAAACATAAATTCACCAAGTCAACTATGTTTTTGAATGTATTCACAATGTTCTCAATCTATCACAATGAATTTCAGAATGTTTTCATTACCTTCAAAACAAACTTTGTACTCATTTAGCAGTTGATCCCCATTCACCCCACCCCAGCACCTGACAACTGCTACTCTACTTATTGTCTTTATAGATTTGTCCATTCTAGACATTTCATATAAATGGAATTATATAGTGTGTTACCTCCAAAATAACTAGAGAAAAATGGGCTGGAGGTGTGGTTCAAGTGGTAGAGCATCTGATTTGTAGGTGTGAGCCCTGAATTCAAACTCCAGTCACACACACACACACACACACACACACACACACAGATTTTTTTTCATGAACTTAAAGACTCAAAGATGTTTAAAATTATATGTACACTTTATAAGAATTTATTTAAAATCTCAGTATTGTTGGAGTGGAGTGGGAAAGACTTGACAAGTGTATTCACCAAGTGTATTTACCAGGACAAAAAACACAATCAAAGAAGAAGAAGCAGGAGGAGGAGAAAGAAAAATATTTCTATTAGCTATCATGATCTATTATTAACAATAATTAAAATAGTGTGGAATTAACACAAGACTAGAACAAGATTGAGATGCCTGTCATAGTCTAACTCAGACACCCTGTGGACTTTTTTTTTTCATTTTTCTTTTATTATTCATATGTGCATACAAGGCTTGGGTCATTTCTCCCCCCTGCCCCCACCCCCTCCCTTACCACCCACTCCGCCCCCTCCCTCTCCCCCCCTCAATACCCAGCAGAAACTATTTTGCCCTTATTTCTAATTTTGTTGTAGAGAGAGTATAAGCAATAATAGGAAGGAACAAGGGTTTTTGCTGGTTGAGATAAGGATAGCTATACAGGACATTGACTCACATTGATTTCCTGTGTGTGTGGGTGTTACCTTCTAGGTTAATTCTTTTTGATCTAACCTTTTCTCTAGTACCTGTTCCCCTTTTCCTATTGGCCTCAGTTGCTTTAAGGTATCTGCTTTAGTTTCTCTGCATTAAGGGCAACAAATGCTAGCTAGTTTTTTAGGTGTCTTATCTATCCTCACCCCTCCCTTGTGTGCTCTCGCTTTTATCATGTGCTCATAGTCCAATCCCTTTGTTGTGTTTGCCCTTGATCTAATGTCCACATATGAGGGAGAACATACGATTTTTGGTCTTTTGGGCCAGGCTAACCTCACTCAGAATGATGTTCTCCAATTCCATCCATTTACCAGCGAATGATAACATTTCGTTCTTCTTCATGGCTGCATAGAATTCCATTGTGTATAGATACACCCTGTGGACTCTTGATTTGCCATACTGGAAAGGAGGAAGGGCAGTCCTTTGAATAAGTAATGCTATGGCAATTGAATAAAAAATGAAATTGGGCCCTTCATACAAAAGCAATCTCAGATGGATTGTGTACTTAAATAGGCTATATAAATAATCAAGCTGTTAAATAAAAATAACATAGAAGATTATCTTTATAATCTCATGGTAGGGAAACCTTTTTTACAAGGTACCAAAGTCACTAACCTTAAAAGGAAAAAATTAATTTACCATACATAAATTTACCAGCATAAGGACAAAGCACAAAGATAAAGAGAAGATATTTGCCACAAACAAAACTGATAAAGGACTCATCCATAAACAACTCCAACAAATCAATAAGAAAACGCTGGTGACCCAATAGAAAAATGAGGCAATTGAACAGTCATTTCACAAATGAGGAAATCTCAATTGCCACTAAATATTTGAAGACATATTGGCAGCATTAAGCAATTGGACTAGATAAGCAAGAAGTGGTAAGTACATTGGAAGATTTGGTATCAATATGTATGCACTATGGAGCACCTAGTGGTGAAGATTTTAGTTGTTTGGTGGTCGGAGATATGTTAGGATATCCATGTAAATAAAGAATACATTAATACCTTGAAGTTTTCACCACTAATAAGGAAACAATGCCTGGCAGACTTCTCTAGGTTCTAAGAACAGCTCACTTTATACCAACACTATTCTAACCCGTACACTGGTTGCTTAAAAATTTAAAAACCTGCCAGCTTTATGTGGTGAATAGAGCAGGAAAGAGTTCTGTGGCAGGTTCAGGCTCTAGTAAAAATGGTCCTACTAGTAGGAACATACAAACCTGGCAGACATATATTAATATTCCCTCCTTTTTTTCCCCCTTTATTGCTGTGCTGGGTGGGGGTACATTGTGGCATTTAGAAAGGTTCTTACAATGTATCAGCTATATCATACTTGTATTCACTCCCTCCACCTCTCCTCTTAGTTACCTCTCCCCCAATTCATGGAATAGTTACAACACATTTTTGCATTTACATGCATGTGTACACATTTTTGCATTTACATGCATGTGTACACATTTTTGCACTGTATTCACCCTCCTACCTCCTACTCCCTTTCCCCACCATCCCTTCCTCTCCCACAGGTGCCAACCTTCCATCCTGGGCAGGACCTGTTCTGCCCTCCTGTTCTCTGAGTTTGCAGAAGAGAAAAGATAAAAAGAAAAACATGATGTTTTTGTTTGTTTCAGATAAAGGTAGCTACACAGGGAGCTTCCTTGTGGTATTTCTATGTATGTATGTGTTTACCACAAATCCGTCTATCTTCTCTAATTATCTTCATTCTACTTTAGTCCCTTTCTTATGGTGGTTTCAGCCGGTTTAAGATTTCTATATTCATCCTTGTATGGAGACTATATCAAACATATTCAACTTCTTAGTTTCCTACTCCTCTTATGTGTGACCTCCCCTTAGTGTCACCAGTGTTTCATAATATTGCTGCATTTGTTTTAGGTCTATATTCCACATATGAGAGAGAACATGTGGCTTGTGGCCTTCTGAGCCTGGCTAACGTCACTTAAGAAGATGTTCTCCGGTTCCATCCATTTACCTGCGAATGACAAAATTTCATTCTTTTTTGTGTCTGAGTGAAATTCCATTGTGTATAGATACCACATTTTCTTTATCAATTCATCAGTAGTGGGGCATCTTGGCTGTTTCCATAGCTTCGCTATTGTGAATAGTGCAGCACTATCCATAATAATCCCTCCTTATCTGCTGTTTTGCTTCCAGCAAAATTAATTCCAATTACCCATAGTCAATTAAAGCCTGAAAATATTAAATGAGAAATTGCAGAAATAAACAATTTATAAGTTTTAAATTGTATGCCATTCTTAGTTGCGTGATGGAATCTCTCACTGTCCTGTTCTATCCTGCCTGGACAGTGAATCATCCCGTGTTTTAGCATATGTGTGCTGTACTGTATGTATACATAGGAAAAAAATACAGTATGTATAGGATTCAGTGCTGAGGATTCAGGCATCTACTGGGAGCCTTGGAAAATATTCCCAGCAGATAAGATGGAACTAATATACGGCTGTCACTGGCCCCTTTAGGCTCCTTAGGTTAAGAGACCATGAGGTAAGGAAAGGGATTCTTGTGGTTTGTTTCAGGTTTTCCACAACCAAAACTTGTGCTGAAGCTTTGTCCCAGTGTGGCGTTATTGAATGGTGGTCAGGTTTTTAAGATGCGGGGCCTTGTGGGAGGTGATTAGACCATGACTGCCCTAGTGAATGGATTAATCAATTTCCTTGGTATCCTATAACCTTTGTATTGTAACAAATTTGCAACTTTAGTAAGAAACAAAATAGTTTGTCATTTCACTAGATTATATATTCCTAGAAGAGAAATGGAATGTTTTATTTGCTTTTATGCTTGTACCATCTAGCTCAAACTACTCATATTTCTTAATATTTTTATAAACTTGTAGTTTTAAATCTAACAGTTATTACATTAATACTTTAAAGTTAGCTTAAAAATGTTAGGTGATATAAAAGGCCCAAGCACATATAGCTCCGAAAAGATTCAAAGATACTCTATCAACTAACCACAAAAATGAAGCTTTCAAAAGATAAATTTTTCTTTTTCTAAATCACATCACAATAATACCTTTTTGTATTTTTTATTTAAAAGTGAAGATGCTTTTTGACATGTTTATTACCAATAATTCTTAGAAAGGAAAATTTTTCTTATCTTGTATTATTCGTTTATTCATCCATTTTTATTCCACCAATGTAAACACACGTGATTTTTAAATTCTTTCACTATCTGAAAATGGTAGATAAAGATAATGAATGTTAATAGAAAAGACTCCTAAAATACACAGCAGCTCATTAGGGCTTCTTTGTAACCTTACCAACCATTGATAACACTCTTAATGACCTCATACTTTCCACAAATAATTCTGAAGTAGGACAAATGCTTCTGATGTGTGAAAGGTCATGTGTCTTCAAGGTGTTGGGAGGAAAGTTTCTTACAGAAGACATTTTTTCAAAAGTTTCTAAAGAGCTCCTATTTTTGCTTGAGCCATTGAGGCGGTACTTAGATATTGACTTCTTGGATTTTCACCTTTGAAGGGAACAATGGTTTTGCTAAAACTATTTATCTTGCTCCAATTCTTTTTCTCACTTGCAGTAAGATTTACTGGAAAAAACACTGGATCAAGAGTCAGAGGCCCTGGGATATAATTTTGTGGGAACCTAAACTCGAGTTTTCTCATCAACAAAATGTCAAGTGTAATAGCTGCCTTACCTGTATAAGGATTGTGCAAGGCGTTAATTCAGATAAAGTATGAAAAAGCATTTTTAAACTACAAAGTGTTAAATGTACAGGGGCATTGCTATTTTTAAAAACTATTAAATCATGATGTTTTCTTTCTGCTAGACTAAAAGTATTGAAGCATTGTTTTGTTTTTCTGCTAGGAGATGTTATATCAGTTTTTCTAGTCAGAGAAAATATTTTAAAGGATGAAATTTTAAAGTGAAAGCAGAGGTAACTCTGCTGCACAATATGGGTTATGGTATGTTCAATAAATTGTTTATCATTTTAATGTTCATTGAGCCCTTGCAAGTTCCTATCATTTCACTGTGCTCAATTAAAAATAAATTTTTGTCACATTTAAAAAATCCTTTCTTCTAGCTACCTTGAAATATGCAACAAGTTATTGATAACTATGGCCACCCTACTGTACTGTAGAACACTAGATTTTATTTCCTTATCTAATAATTTTTATACCCAATAATCCATCTCTCTATGTCCCCCATCATTCCACTTCTCAAACTCTGGCACTATTCTACTCTCCACTCCTAGATCAACTTATTTGGCTTCCACATATGACTGAGAACATGTACTATTTGTCATTCTGTGCCTGGCTATTTCAGGAGAAATGTATTTCTCCTGAAAAAAAAATTTATTTCAGCTAGGATTTTAAATTATCTACAGTTCACAGAGATCTGAACTAAAGCCTATGGGTTGCTGAAGAATAAATAACAACGTACTGGGTGCAATGGACAGTGATAAGAAGAGCTACTTCTTTTTAAAATGTTTTTATTAGTATATGATAGTTGTACAGGGGATTTCACTGTAACATTGACATATATACATATATTATACCCTGGTTTGGTTCATCCCCTCCATTATTCTCCCTCTTCCCCTACTTCCCTTCTCAAAATGACTTTCACAGGTTTCAATGTTCCATATTGATACCTAAATAGAAAGTATATAGAAAATATTCCTTTACCGTCTTCATTTACCCTCTCCCTCCCACACAAGTACCCTCCCCTCAATACGACCTGTGTTACATTCCTGTCCTCCATTGTTTAAGTGTCTGTCCATTGTCCAATGGGGTTTTTCCTTGGAATTTTACCTGTAAATATATTGTACTTTAGTCAGTCTAACCCCCTCAGGGAGGAGACAGCCATCTACAAACCACAGTGAGAGCCTCAGAAGAGATCAACCCCTCGAACAGCACGATCTTGGACTGCAGCCTCCTGAACTGTGGACAGGAAGCTGTCTTGTGTAAACCACTCAATCTGAGATTTGTGCTGGGGCAGTCCTAGCTAGCTAAGACAAGCTTCAAACAGGTGTTCCATCAAGAAGTGCTCTTGTGTTAGAAAAGAGAAGATTGCAACCTGAGGGGCTTGAAAGGAAGCTCAAGTAAGAGGCAGGCCTTTGAGTAGACCTTGAAGAGTGAGCCAGACTTGCAGAGACAGGAATGGAAAGATGGGCTAGGAAGGGAAGGATTGATCACAAAACCTGGAAGAGTCCAGAAGTACTGGGCTTGAGGGTTAAAGGCTGATAGAGGCCTACATGCCTTTCTCAAAAACACTTCAACACATAGCTACATACTTTCTCTTTTCCTACGGTCATCATATCATTCTCCACAGCACAGTGCACTCACGTCCTTGCCCTTCTCAGGGACTGACATAAAATGGTCCATTTTCGCATAATAATAAGTATGGTCTATTTTCCCAGTTGCTTTCAAGGTAAGCACTTTATCATAACACCCAGAGTTTATCATAACACCCAGAGATATATCCTGTATATACAATGTTAAGAGACAGCCTCCTGGGACTTCTTTGAAAAAAAGTAAATTGATCATAAATAACCTAATATTAAAAAAAGAGAAGTTGTATGACTTAAAAAATAAATCCTCGTAAATATCACTTTTTAAAATTAAATCATGAACACAAATCAGAGGACACAAGTCAGCATTTGGGTAAATACTGAAGTTATTGTTATTCCAGTAACTCAGCTAGTGTTGCCATGCCTTGTTACTAGCGTTTTCCTTCCCTACTCTTTATTCATTTTTATCATGCTCTTCTCCAGGCATAATAATACACTTTACGTGAATTAGAGATCATGCAAAAAGAAAAATCTCTATAATATTATAATTAAGAGATTATAATATTGACTACTGAAATTGTGACAACTACACTTCTAACCATTTTCTCCAGTTTTTGTTTATTTTGTTTTTCTTTTGAGACAGGGTCCTGCTATGTAACCAAGGCTGGCCTCAAATTTGCAATCTTTCTGCCTCAGCCTCCCCAAATGCTGGGTTTACAAGCATGGAACCCCACTCCTGGCTGCTACAAGTTCTTTAAGTACTATGTAGTTTAGTTCTCATAATAACCAGTGGAGATCGGTAGTGTTTTTGTTTCTCTACATGCATCCATAATCCAGTTTTCAGGGATGATATTTCTCCTTAAGATCTAAGTAGCAACAACTGAAATACCAGTTTTGTAAGCAACTGGCAGAACATTTCACTGTTAGGGCACTTCCCAAAGATAACTCCTGGGAATTCTAAAAACTGCATATGTGGTGTTCAAATCTGTCCTCCTGATGAAGTTGTTATATCTTTCCTACAAAGATCATCCCCTCAAAACTCAGATCAGGAGCATGGTCTGTCCCCTTGTGTCTTGTCAGATACTGTGACTTGCCCAGCCGTGTTAAAAAAATGACAAGAATTTCAATTTTCATTTCTGCCCAACCCTTCCTACAGATTTTGTTTTAATGAATTTCACTGTTTCTTTAACTATTATTATCACTTAATTATGATAGGGTTTTTTTGTGACAGGTTTTTACTATGTAGCCCAGGCTGATCACAAACTTGCCTCTGCCTCTGAAGTACTGGGATTACAGCATGCTGGAAGGGCTGGGAATATGACTAAAATGGTAGAGTGGTAAACCCTGAGCTCAATCCCTAATACAGAAAAAGAAAAAAAAGAACAAGAAGAAATAAAGGATTTCATGGGGGAATGTACACTGATCAAGAAATTTTGTTTTCTGGAGAAAAAGAAACACAGTTGTTAAATAGTGCAACAAATCTGTGTTTGGAATAAAATAAAGCTTGTTGGTTGCATGTATCAAGATGGAGCAAACAACATTTAATTAAATTTAGTTCCCTTCCTTGATGGATGAGAATATATGAATATATAGGTATATATATATGTGTGTGTGTGTATGTGTGTGTGTGTGTGTGTGTGTGTGATTGATGAAAGTATATGAATAAGTGCATAATTAAATTCTCCTAAGAAAAACCAGAAAATCAGAACCAGAAAAAGAGGCCTATTGTTCATAAAATCTTAAGTTATTATCAAAGCACTCTCCATTCTTGTTTTGGGAGGAAGGGGGCTATTTTCAACCTCTATTCTTAAGCAACTTTTAAAGTCCTATACCTGAATAACAGAAAAACAAAGTGAACAACTTGAAAAAAACCATAAACAATATTCATCTTTATAGTGATACATATATACATATATAACTTGTATCAAAACAAATACATACAAGCAAAGATCCTATTAAAGTTCATCCTTGGCAATAACAAGATACATACATGGATAAAAAGAAGTAAAATCATGCAAGCATGTTATATCATGACTATAGTTTCAAAAATATAAAATTAAACCAATTTTTGGAAAAACAAATTTTCTAGGATTTTATTCAAATTTTATATCCAGACCACAGGAAAAGAGTGACAAGTATAAAGCAATGTTAAGACTCACATTAATCATTTTATATTTAATTATCTTCAATTATCTAAACATTGTCTAATCAAACATTTATTTTGTGGCTGAGTGGCAACAGATTTAATGAAGACATTGTAGCTTTAGAGGAAAATATTCTAGCAGTTATTTCCTAATATGCAGACCAAAGAATTAAATTGATTCTTATTCTCACATTTTAAGCATCAAGACTCATCTAGTATGTTTTAGTATGGTGTTCAGTGGATAATGATGAGCTCCTTTGTGTGCCAAATCTTAAGAATTCTTAGAGGTTTGTTGAATGAACATCATCATAGAAATGAAAGGTACCATTCATTTTATTTTATTCCAAACAAAACAATTTTCTACACTTTATGTTAATAAGCTAGATATGCTCGTGTCACATACTGCAATGTAAGAGTTCTTTTAGAAATCAGAGCACCAGTTTACTGACAAGACTAAAAGTAACCATAATCAATTGATTTTTAAATGGGCATGTCATAGACCTCCTGCAATTAGAATATATCCTTACAATACAGGCAACATTTCCTAGGAATACAGCACTAATTTATCATTACTAACAACATAGCACAACATCAAAACAGCTTTTGCCCCTCCAAAGCTCTAGAAGCTGTTCATCTCCCTAAAATCACCATTAAAAATGAAACAAAAAGCAGCTAACAGCTTACACCTGATATGAATAGACACAACCATACACAAATACTCTCTCTCATGTCAAACTCTGTAACAGGAAAAAAAATGACTAAATTGTTTTCATTAATTTAAAATGTCACAGAGATGGGATGTGCAAAAGTACATGCTTAAGGTTCATGGTTCTAAAATCATTAGCACCTTATATTCATTTATGATTGCCATTCCATACTTACATTTTTGGCTTAGCACTTGGAAACGAGGTGATTGTGCAGCTGGACTCCATTATCCATCTGGTTAGAGACAACCATAAACTGAATCTGCTAGGACTTATCCCAGAACTTCAAGAACACGATGGCCAGTTCTTTTTAGTTCTCTTTAGTTTATTATTGAATTTTCACCCCACTTGTTATTGCCACATTACACGTATAAGACTTTGGTTAAATGTCTGTCCCTTTTGGCCTTTTCCTATATTTAAAATTTTTGTTTGCATTCAGTCTTCCATCTTCTAAGACACCTTTGGTAAAATAAATATTCATTTATCAGCAACATAAATATTGAATATAACTAAAATCACTTTCATTTATTCTCTAAATTTTTACCAACGCACAGTCATAGATTCCCAAAATCCTGTAATCAATACAGCAAATCCATTGCTTTGACAATATAATAATTTAACTGAACACAATATTTTTATTCTCAAGCATAAGAGTAAAGAAAAGTAAAAAGAAAAGCTACAATAAGAAATTTTGAAAAAATTTTAAAAAGAAATAGCTATTCATGAAGATGCTTATATGCTCAGGAAATTCTCAAATATGATAGTTTGGCCATTTAAATGGGCTTAAAATTTAACTATTATATTCCAAATACATTTGCTTATTTACAGTGAAATATTTGATGATGCATCAGAGGTAGACCAAAATATGGTAAAAAATTGTTGTTTATCACATAACATTCAGATTGAAGGTGTTGAATGAATTTAATATTCAGCATTGGTTATATCAAATTAACTCCGAGAATATTTAAAATTAATGTCTTGCTTTGTTGGAAAAATTCATGCCAATACGTGTAAATTATTTACCTGTACACATGAATATTTTGGTAATGAAACATGCAAGTGAGAAAACTAAAATTTTATTCCTTCTCTAAATCTATAGTATCCATTAACTCTTTAGTTTTAAACCAATAATAATCATATTTTATGTGATAAAGAAGCTTACATCATGTAAAATAGGCAAGAGACACCAAATTTGGTACATTTGCTTAAATATTATTTAAATATCTACCATTTAAATTTAATTTGGATAAGAAGTAGAACTTTTAACCTACATGACTTGGGCAAAGTTTTAAAGAAAAGATTTACACATACCTACCTCAACAATAAGTACCTCAACCATAATTTGATGTCTGTAAGATATGATCAATGAAAAGAACCACTGAAGGAGTTCTTTTTTAAAATAATTAATCCCAGACCTTCCCAGGAAATTCTGACTTTCTAGATATACAGATATCAATGGAGCAATTCAGATTAGCCAGTGACACAAAATAATAATAAGCCAACTGTCTAATAAAACTGAATAAAATTTCATGTGCAACTACTGCTTTGAAATGCTACAGTAATTGACATCTGAGTAAGAGTTCTGTCATAGACTTAATTCTTTATCTGGCTGAACATGCAATAGAGCCAAACACTTATGGCCAGTGTTGCCAACTCATGGTGGTTGTAGTGTTGCATCATTCATTGATTTATTTTCAGCTTTTTATTCTGTAATAAAAGTCTCTCATTTGACTTTTTCTTTTTGTTCCATTTACTCATTTATAAATAAAATGTTCTATTCATTTCCCAACTAGAAATCTTTCAAATGATGGAAGAAAGGCAATTACAATTATCCCTCATTGTCTATGGAGGACTAGTTCCAGGATCCCCCAAAGGTTATAAAAATCTGCAGATTTCAAATCCCTTGTATAAAACCGAAGTACTGGCAAGCAACCTACTCATATCCTCACACACAGTACTTTAAATCATCTCTAGATTACTAATAAACCTATTGCATAATAATTGCTATGATATAGTATTGTTTAGGGAATATGGTAAGAAAAAAATCTGTACATGTTCAAGACAAATGTAATTTTTCCCGAAATATTTGCAATTGTTGTTGGTTGAATCCAAGGACAGGGAACTCACAGATAAAGAGTCCTGCTTTTATGGCACACATTTGTCATAAAAGTTTTCACACTGCCTTCACCTGAATTCATTCATCATTTTATTTTACACTCCTACCCCTGAACATATTTTTCAATTAGCATATGACTCTCTACATACTCTGTATTTCTCTTGATAAGCATAGACACTTATTCACAAAGGTGGCTACACACCAGCTCCGAAACTACAAAGGCAACCCTGTTAGAGCTTCAAGTTTCTCAACTACTGTTTTCTAGATATCTATCAAGAAAGGAGTAAGACTTTGAGCAGTGTGGATACCTTGTCAGAAATGCTTTGCTTTTTTTAAACAGAGTCCACCTTTATTAGATTGTTGTTGGTTATTAATGGAGATGGTTTGCGTTTAATCCTATTTGCTACATCATTAGAGCTATCCACAAAGAACAGCTTGGCTGTACACAGTGAGACTATAATTCTTCTATATTCGTTTCTGAAATTTTGGTTCAGTAGTCCATATATAATTGCATTGAGACAGCTGTTGAAATATGCCATATAGTAACTAGCCACAAACAGCCACTCCGGGATCCTGGGGACCATGCTGGCAGGATCCAAGGCTACAATAAGACCAATGAAGTTTAGAGGAGCCCAGCAAATGGCAAAAAGTACAAAAACCACAAACATGGTGACAAAATTCCTGAAGTCCTGTGGTTTCAGTTTGGGTTTGTTGTCAGGTTTCACCCTCCGTCTGACCCGAAGAACCAGGATCCATATTCTTAGGTAGCAGAAGATGACTATGATCATAGGAACGATGAAATGGAAAACCACCACAGCTATTGTGTACACTGAACTGACAGACTGGGCGAATGTACAGGAGTAGATCCTGGGGTCGTACTGGAGTGTTCCAGTTCGCAAGTTGGGCATAATTGCCACAACTGTCAACATCCATATCAGGAATACATAACAGAAGGAATTTTTGTTAGTGTACAGCCTGTCGTACTTGAGACTGTGGCAGATGTAGCAGTAGCGGTTAATGGCAATCCCAGTGATACTGAATATCGAGCCAATGACACTCAAGCCCATCAGAAAACCACTAACTTGACAGTGCAGATATCCCATGTTCCAACCATTGTTAAATATTGATGTCAGCACCAAAGGGTATGGGTAGATGGCCACCACCAGATCTGCAACTGCCAGGCTCACCACAAATATGTTTCCTGAAAGAAAAAGATTTATACAACACAGGTTAGTATTCAGCACTGCATGGATTGCATTGTTTTCCACAATTATTAAAGAGCTGTTTCCATAACTTGTGTGACCAGATATCATAGATACTGCCATATTGTAAATTAAGTGAATGCGATTTTCAGCAGGAAGTAAGCCCATTGTTGTCCTTGTCTAATCTAGTCTACTCTCTATGCACTTCTGCATCTCTAGAATAAGGTAGAGTCCATATCCAAAGCTGTTCACTTTCAAACTAGCTTTTTTTTTTTAAGTCTTGGGTTCATTTTACTTGTATGGTATCTTTTGTTTTAGAATCTTCAACATTACCTGAGAAATCTCATATCAAGTTATTTCTCAAGCCAGCCGTGACTTCCTGAAACTCCAGGTTTTCTGTACTGTCTAGTCTAGTTCTTCAGCAGTTATCAAATGGGCCTCTATTTAGATTTCGTTGTTGAAGGGCAATGGATCCTTGTCCATATCACAAGCATTAAGAGAAAAAGGGCTCTGTCGTCAGCTGTCTGGATTAAAACACTGGCTTCATCCCCTACTAGCTACGTGACTGAGGAAAGTTATTTCACCTTCCCAAGCTTCAGTTTCCTCTTCTGTAAGATGGGGATAATGACAGCATCTTTCTCACAAGGTTGTAGTGAGCAATAAATGAGGCAGTCTATGTCAAGCACTGTGCACTATTTCTATGCAAAAGTTGTTCATGTTCTACGACTCTCTCACTTCACATCAAAAGAAAAAGAAATTCCCTTCAATCTTATAAAGAAATTAAGGTTTAAAAATTAATCCCTAAATATCATGAGTGATAATTTTGTATATGAATATAATAACTGAACACATTCTTAATGTATAGAAGAACTCTAGTCAAATTTCATAAGATGTTTTACAAGTATGCTCCTTTATTTTGTGGCTTTTTAATCTTTGTTTCTTACTACTCCTTCTGCCTTGAGTGATTCCTCACTCCAACTTCTTAACCTCTACGTATTTTTCCATGTCCATCCTAAATGAAGATGCCCAGAGCCTTTGCTTATTTGCCTTGCCAGAGATAAACATTTCTTCCTTCAAGGGTACCTAAATCACTTTGTTTATACCATTTTCAATTTAGATTAAATTATAATAAATTTTACTCGATAAAAACTCATTAAATGCACATATGTATTTGTATTTATGGAAATGAATAGACAGGAAAACTCAGCAAAACAAATAAAATTGCAATACAGTAAGAAGTACAAGAGAATGTACACAGTAAGAAAAAATGAAGAATGAAGTAGCTAGATAGAAGTAGGAGGGGCATTCCAGGAGCAGTGAAAATATATTTTGCCTTTGACAAAGCAAGTACTTACATATTTATTTATTTATTATTTCTTTTATTCATATGTGCATACAATGTTTGGGTCATTTTCCCCCCTTCCCCCCCTCACATATTTATTTATAAACTTGGCTTTCCTACATTTTTAAACTGCATCTGCTGAGACTATGTCTTTCTCCTATTTGCATTTTGAACAGTACACAGTACAATGACTTTTGCTCATGTCTGATGATATAAATTAAATTGTCACCTTCCAACATTGAAATAAGATAGGTTTTGTATTGAAAATTCCTATTTCATTAATTTTATTCCTCTAGGAAAATTACTCTAAAAAATGAAGCAAAATAGTAGTCATGATGTAAGAAAAGCAAACTTTATGGCATTTAAGAATTTCAGATAAATTGCTATAAAAGTAGTCCTTAAAAATTTCTTATATTATTCAAGTTAATTTGTTAGAATGACAAATTAATTTTTCTCACAGATAAATTTCAATTGCCAGTGAAGTATTTAAATTCCTAAATCAGCATAGTTTAACCAAAATTTTAATTCAAAATATTTAAAAATATGTGTAGTATTGAATTCAGCAACAAATTAAAATGTCATTGAAACAGAACATTTTTACACAGAATGTCATCCTGACAAACTGGCTTATTATAGATTTATTTTTAAAGAGTTTAAAATTAAAATCGCAAATGATGTCATTTTTTTCATGGCTTTAATCCTATGTTTCATTTGTTTTATAGGACTTATACTTCATTACTGTTCAACTAAGTACACTAATTAAATCTTCAGTTTAATTTTCTTTGAATTAATCTCATTTTGCAGATGTTTGGAGAAAAAAAATAAAGTCGCAGACACTGTGCAGAAGTGGCTATTGGGTAGCTCAGCTTGAAGCTTCTTCATAGCTCCTGTGTATGTACGGGGGGAAGGGGAAGAGGAATTTTTTCATTTAAGAACTCTACCATGTAAGGGAAATTAAATAATTTAATCATAATTATACATAAGTATAATATTCTATTCTCAAATCTGTACTATTTCAGATAAATTAGCAATCTATCCATTTTCGCAGATACAAAAGACTCCGTGGACCCAGAATGATAGTGTATTCTGCAATGTAAAATGTTTGTCAAAATCTAATAATTTCTTCTCTATCAGATTTACTTGCAGTCTTTACTGTGGAGGAAATCATAGAATTATGCAAGGTTAAGATGAAGAGGTACACTATTAGTGAACATCTTGTATAATTCTTATTTTTTTATAGTAAAAGTAATAGCAAATTTACTAGGAAAGGAATTTAACATAACAGGATAAAGGTGAGGAGAAGTGGGGGGAAAAAGGAGAAACATTTCCTGTTCCCCATGCAGCAAACAAGGAAAAGATAGAAACATGGGGTTAAATTGGATGAAGTCATAAAACTAGCTAGTGAAGAGTCAAGAATGTACAGTATTGTTTATTCTTTGGTATTGCCCAATGTATTTCCCTGTGCTCCTCCACAGACAGGAGGGTCTGCAATGGAGTTCCTTAGCCAGGCTCTGGCTTAGAGCCTCTTCAGGCATCATTCTACAAAAGTACATTAGAACTAGAAAATTATAGAGATGATGGGAGAGGAGGAGGGAGACCATGTAGAGGGCACAAAAGTAGCGATAAGAAGAAACACATAACAGCGTCTGTGATTACAGACATAAACTATAAAATACACAGTGGATTATAAGCATATCTCTACTTTTTACCATCCCCTGACAGCCCAAGGAATCAACTTCATGAGGGCAGTGCTTGTCTCAGACCATCACCACTATGAGCAGTACTTGGCATGGAGTTAAAATGTATGGTGAGTTTTCATTGTGTCAACTTAACTGGCCTGAAAAGACATTTCATTTCATATCTCCAGGTTAACTCTCCCTACACGCGATTTGAAAGATGTATGTTAACCAACAGTCATACCGAAAGACCTGTGAAGACCAGCAAGCAACATTGCAGGTCTAGGAACTTTGAGTCTCGTCTTCTGGTCTGCAGTGGTGATGGGTCAGCAGCATGCTCACAGCAACTCCAGCTCCTGCTGAACTCTGCTGGCCTTGGAGAAAGTGGGAGAATGACCCACCCTGCTGAGGGGAGTTCTGTTCATCCTCCTAGGTTCCAGTCCTTCCTCACACATGCTAGTGTTCCTTGCATCCATTTCCTTCTCTGTGGACTTTAGGCTTCAGCACAGACACAAAAGAAATAGCCTCGGTCAACTCTTTCATCAGCTCCCACAATTTTTGTAGAGATTTCATTTCTGGGATTCGCGGAACCCTGACTGGCTCAGAATTTGGTAATAGGAGTGGACCAAGAAGAACTATAAGGATAGTCTCTCCATATTAGTACTGGGTTACCTGCAATTGCTCTGAAATAGGACCAGATGTAAAGTGTTAAATCCCCTATTTCTAGTGTCAAAGGGGACACATGTATTTCATGACATGCAGTGCCAAAAGTTACTGAAATTGTCATGAGTACCACCTTCCAAGGTAAAGAAAAAGTTGTTACTTTACCCCTCTCACCACTAAGAATAAAAACATACCTCCTTTTAACATACTACACCAACATAATTTACTGAGTAACCACAAAAGGTTGTCAGTTTTTATTGGAGCCCAGAAAAAGAAAAGTTTCTGAAATTACCCAGTCATTCAACCCATCTGATTCAATTGCTATTGTCTAAAGGTGGATGTACACACACACACACACACAAATTCACATGTGGAAACTTCATCATCAACATTAGAGTATTGAGGTGAGGTCTGCAGTAAGTTATTAAGCCATGATGGTAGAGTTCTCATTCACAAACTTAGTGACCTTATAAAACAAGTATGAATGGGCTGTTCATCCCGTCTACCCTTTCCATTCCTCCTACAACATTCATCCTTTCTAAATGATGTTCCACAATCATGGAAGCAGAAAATAGCCCTGTTTCTTCACCTTGGACTTTCTAACCTCCAGAACCATGAGAAATAAATTTCTGTTATTGATAATTACCCAGGTATTTTATTACAGCAAAAGTGTATCGAGACACTTTTTTTTTTAAAGTGGGTGACTTTTAATACAGATCCTTGGGACTTGGCAGCAAATCTGTACTATCCTCTGCAGATGAGAATGCCTCATTTGAGAAGGAATTGACTTGCTACTCAGCTAGGTAGAATCTTGACCATGTACCACCAAATGACCATGTGATCTGAAAGGTCCCAAAGGGAGTAGGTGTTGTCTGACCCACCAAATCATAAGGTTTGGCATGCACAGTATCCAATAGAAATGGTATGTCCAAGATGTGCTCAAGCAAGTCCTTAAGGCCCAAGTAGGTTGCACAGATATCCATGACCCACATCCTATTCTCTCAGTATGCACCTATGGCCTCATAGGGAGCTCCCTTTGACCAGATGAATAGGAAAGAAGTTCTGGCTTGGTTTATGGTTGGTTCTTCACAATATGTTGGCACTATCTGAAATTGGACAGCTGTAGAACTGCACTGCAGTCACAATCCAGAGTGGTCCTGAGGACCAGGGTGAAGGAAAACTCTCCCCATGAACAGAACTTTGAGCACTTCAAACAGATCTTCAAACTAGTTGCTCATTTTCCCCAGAAGTAGAGATGGCCACGACACAGAGCAACACTGATCCATGGGTGACACTAGTGGCCCAGCTTGATGGTCAAAGATTTGGAAGAAAAATGATTAGAAAGCCAGTGGCCAGGGGGTCTGGAGACGATGTGAGCACAAAGATCTCTCAGTGTGGTCATTATTATGAAGATATTTCTCTCATATGAGTGCTCTCCAAAAACCAACCTCAACAAAAGAAAAGCTTGACCATGCAACCTGTGGACTATTTATCTTTCCTCACTCATGACTGTCCTTGATCAATGGGATCATAAAGTTGTCACAACAGCAAGGATGGAAGTTCTTCCAGGACTCAACAACATAGATCACACTCATGAAAACAGAGTGCTGCCAACAGTGAGACCAGCACTACTCTCCAGGAAAATCAACCAGTCACTCATGGTAGGTTGACACAAAACCCCTTCAACCGTCAAAGAAGTACTTTGCTTCAGTTTCAGCAGCAACTGGGTGAGCCTATGGCCTGTTGTCCAGGATGTGGTTTGTGCTTTATATTCCCAAATTTCTGAGGGTTGGGTGTTTCCACCAGGCGTACAGCTGCATCCTATTACAGAGATTGCCCTCAGTGACCAATCACGGGCACCGGAAACTCAAGTAATGGCAACACTGTGGATTGATTTATGCCCTAAGGTCCCAAGACCTTAGATCAGGCCAAGCCTAAGCATTACCTGAGATTCCATCCTTGCCCTAGTCTGCTTTCCTTGTCTGTTTACAAGTGCCTCCTTAGAGGACCCATCAGCAGAGCATGCATGCTCAATTTTGTCTCTGATTCTCTTTCTAGAAAATCTAAGAGAGATCTTCAGTTCCATGATAAGATTGGGAGATTTTCTAAGGATGTCACTAGTTTCTTGGTAGAAAAAGAAGAACTACCTCTGTTTTTCTTACAGAAACAAACAAAGCTTATGGGTGGAAGGTATGGGCTCTAAATACTTTCTGGAATTGCTCTTCCATCCTTTCATCCTCACTGTGCATGGACATGTTTCCAGTATCAAAGCAACAAAAAACTGCACCCTTTTGCATACAAGTCAGCCTCCTCTAAGAGTGTAAGAGCCATTGACTATAGGTATGAATCTTTAAATTCTCACTGTGAGCACGAAACTCAGTATATGGTGTGTGCTCAACAGGGTTTGTGGATGAATTAATGCACTCTGAGTCTCCAAGTGATATCCATTCAGAAGAAGAAATTAGTTGCTCTTTTGCTCTTAACTAGCAGAATGTTGATTTTTCTCAGTAGGTCCAAAATCATTTCAGCTACTTAACTATGTGGAAAACAAGAGTAGAGACTCACTGAATTATTGTTCATACAGATTTTAAAAAAAGAAACTACTGTCTGAACTTTAGCATCAAAGTAGTAAATGCTAGTTTAGACAAGGAAAAAAATGGACTTTAGACATTCTTGGAAACACTTTTCATTTGTTTTACACAGAAAATTCATGAATTCAAATCTAAGGAGTTTGGTTTAATGAAGAATCTGTTATAAAACTGATTTGCATAAAACAAAACTCCATGAGAATAAATGTTAATGACATGACAAAGGAAAACTGAGATGCTGGAGGCATCTCAGGAATATTTTTTAGCCATGTGAGCGTTGTGAAAAGCTTTATTTTGGAATATTAAAGCACTCAGGCAATGTCTTGACATTCTTGAGCTTTAAAGGATTATGTTTTAGAAACTTACCTTTCAGATTATTAGAGGCAGTGTGCACCATAAAACTTTACACCTGGATTCAAATCTAGCATATGCCACTTGCTAAAATGCTTTTGGGAAAGTCATAGGTCTCAAAGCCTGTCTCTTACTGCATAATAAATCAAGTTTATTTGATTTATTTGATTTGAGAGTATAAGCAGCACATAGTTGGCTCTAGATGAATGCTCACTTCTTATTTCTATTCCCCTGTGATGAATCTCACATGTTGTGCTTCAAAGAAGGTTCTTCCCATAGTCAGCAAGCCTTGGCCGAGGAGGCCCTCCTGCCATTCCTACAATAGCAGGGCTCTCTCCAGGGCAAATAAGCTGTCTTTTAGCCTTCTGCCCTCTCTAGGTGTCAGCTTCTTTCTCTCCCCTAAACTGTTCAACAATTCTGTCTACAGTAAATCTTTTATTTCCTCCCCTTTCATTTTAAATCTACCTTTCTATAATATCTGTATTCTACTCATACCACCTTGTGCAAACTTCTCTCCAGTACCTCTTCTCAATCTCTTCCTTAAAGTCTCTGAAATATAATATTCTGTTTATATAACACACTGACCATATCATACTCTGTTCATATATATATACCATGTCCACATCACACTTACTCATATAACACGCTGTTCATGTAACAGTGTCCACATCACACCCTCTTCATAGAGTACCACTCATATACACTGGCTGCATCATTCCCTGTTCATCTAACACAATACATGGAGAATTTCCTCTCTTTTGTCTTCTTGACCCCACTTTGATCTCTTTAGACTAAGATTGGTCAAGTAGTTTAATATAAAGTGATACACATAACCCTCTTGTTCTAGATCTTGTTCAGTTTTGCAAGTAAAAAATCCCAAGAGGAATTCTCATTTTCTAGGTTTGGTTATTCTTTTCTCAGAAAAGGTGGTTTAGGGAGACATTTTTAGTATGTAAAACATTCATGTTACAACCAAATTGATCCAACCTTTCCTCTTTAAGCTGGTGACAAATTACTGATATCTGGACTGTTTTCCACCTCAGAGAATTCAGAATGAAACTTCAAAAATAAAAGTGTAATATTTCATCCATATTAATAGGCAATCAAAAAAGCTATGTTAACTCTGTTTAGAATAATAGTCTTTATTTCCTTAGGCAATTTTCCCAACCTTGAAAGACTCAATGAAAATCCTAGCTTGAAAAAACAAATTATTGCACTAAATGATGGTTCTAAATTGCTAAAAGAATTAATATCATTATTAGATATAGTAAATCATAATACTGCCCTATTTATATATTAAGAATAACTCAATAAGAAAAAGAGAAAAGTTAACACTGGCATGGTATGAAATAAAATTCTTGTAAAAATAATTTTTAAAAGTTCAAAATCTGGATATTCTTTTCCTAATAAACTTTACTCTCACATTCACTATAAAAATTCAAAATTTGACTTTATTTTCTGATGTGTTTAGAGCATTTACATACCTTGAAGGGTTAACTACTATATTCTGCCTTAAAATTAAAATATACTAATTTGTCATAACTCTATACCAATAATACAAAATGATTTATTCTGCTAACTGGAAATGTTATACTTAACTGATAACTAACTTGAAGTATAGTCATCCACTTCACTCTTGAAACAGTATAGTTTCAAACTAATAAGTGAGGAAAATGTACAAGCTCAGCAAATTGCCCAGAATCACACATCAGATGGCTTTGTCAGAGTTCTACTCCAGGCTACCTGGCTCCAGAGGCTACATTCCTCATAGGGAGTACTGAGGTTTGAACTTAGAGCTTTGTGCTTGCCAGGCAGGTACTCTAAGCTAGGTCTCCAGCCCTTTTTTGCTCTGGCTATTTTGGAGAGCCTCACTTTTTGCACAGGCTGGCATGGACTTCTATCCTCCTATTTATGCTTCCCATCATAGCTGGGATGACAGGCATGGACCACTATACCAGTGTTTTCAGTTTAGATGGGGGTTTCATGAACTTTTTGCCTAAGGTGGCCTTGAACCATGATATTCCCAATCTCAGTTGGGAGCCACTGCACTCAGCCACAGAAAATATATTTTTTAAATGAGTCTAACAGAACTAATTTTCCATATATAAGGAATGTTTGCTTTAAATAATATATAAAAATAATCATCTTTTTAAAATGCATTTAGTAAATAATATAATAAGCTAAACACAAAAATGACAATAGCTGAAAGTATTCCAAATTAAAGTACAGAGAACAATTAATGATAAACTTTAAAAAAAAAAAAAGTAATGAAGGTAGGCACCAGAGGCTCACACCTGTAATTCTAGCCACTCAGGAGGCAGAGATCAGGAGGATCATGGTTCAAAGCCAGCCCAAGCAAATAGTTCTCGAGACCCTGTCTTGAAAATACCCAACACATTTCTTCGTTGGGTCATTGATGTTTTGGGAGTTTAGTTTTTCGAGTTCCCTGTATATTCTAGTTATTAATCCTCTGTCAGATGGATAGCTGGCAAAGATTTTCTCCCATTCCATGGGCTGCATCTTCAATCTGGTGACCATTTTTTTTGTTGTACAGAAGCTTTTTAGTTTCATGTAGTCCCATTTGTTAATCTTTCTCATAGATACAAGTACAAGCAATTATATATATACATGGAAATATATACAGAGTATGTATATGAAAGTGGAACTGACAGAGGAGACCAAGGGAGGAAGAAAAGAAAAAGAAAGATTGTGAATAATAATGAAATATATCACATTTGTGTTGGAATAAGACAAAAGGAAACATGAAAACTATTAAACAACGCAGGATGAGGGAAAAGGGCAAGGAAGTGCAGTTAAGGGGGCCACATTAACTTAAGCACAATACGCGTACAAGCAAAAATCCCACTGAGCAAAGAACAGACACCTAAACAATGAAGGACAAGAGTGAAAAACAGATCACGTGAAGGGAAAGGCAGTAAAGGGAGAGAGAAGGTCGAAGAAGGAAGTTAAAAAGATGAATATGGGTGATGTATTTTTTACAGAAGAATGAATACAGAATTTTTTAAACTGTTGAACTCACCCTAAGAAGAGGATCAAGGTAAAAAGGTAGAAAAGTTAAGGGGATTAATCAATTTGGGACACAATACATATAC
Source organism: Castor canadensis (assembly GCF_047511655.1). Classification (NCBI taxonomy): domain Eukaryota; kingdom Metazoa; phylum Chordata; class Mammalia; order Rodentia; family Castoridae; genus Castor; species Castor canadensis. The sequence goes on along the minus strand of NC_133399.1, from coordinate 76,872,439 downwards.
ATGGAGATGTCATAATGAAACTCTGTATAGATATCTTAAAAAGCAAAAATGTCTTTTTTTCAGAAGCAGAGGACAGGAACATAAATCAGGTCCTGTCTGTGGTATGGTACCAATGGGAAGGGGTATGTAAGGAAAGGATTTACGAGGGTGAATATGGTGGAAATCTCATGTACTCATGTATGAAAATCGAACAGTGAGACCTGCTGAAACTATTCTAAGCATGAAGGAGATGGGGTAGAAGAGGATGATGAAGGGGGTGAATTTAACTAAGATATGTAAGCATTTTTGTAAATGTCACAATGTTCCCCCAGTATGATAATATGATAACAAAAAAAACTTCAGAAAAGAAAATACCCAACACAAAACAGGGCTGGTAGAATGGCTCAAGTGGTTCAAAAGTTCAAATGCTAGTGCTGCAAAAACAATATCACTCCCCCAAAAAAGTAATGAAAAGTAGAAATAAAATTAAAATTAAAACTAATGGACAAGCTCTTAAAAGTAAACATTAAATTCAAGGCAAATTTTAAAAGAGAAATAAATTAACTAGAACAGTGTCTTGACACAGAGGTATGTCCCCAATGCTTGATCCTATACCACCTGGCACATAGGAGACACCCAACAGGTATTTAAATAAGGAGAAAGGAACAAGGGCATGAAAGATAACAGCAAATTATACCTTTTGGGATCACAAAAGAGGAGTTTTGTATTCTTAAACACGTGAAGGAAGTCCTAAGAGTAAATACAAATTACTGATTATAAATTTTAGCATGTACCATTTAATAGCTATATGAAAAAATAAATACAAATTTAAGTTAACAGGATAGCTCTGAAATTATCCTCTGAGAGATGTCTTTCAGGCTGTATCATTTTTCCTAAAAAGAGATGGAGCCAATGTATCAAGCACAAATAGCTATGCTTTGTCATCATCATTGATTAATTTCTCAGAAGTCTCTCATTAATTCTGTCTAATCTAAAGTTGCTTCTTAGGTGGCCTGGTTTCCACATTGCTCTAGTTATATTTATTGTTCTCTCATCCCAAGGTAACAGTCTTTAAAATTCTCACGACTGCTTTACATCCCAGCTACCATTTCCCTTGAGAAGCCTTTTGGTTATATTCCTACGTTTCTGTTTTTCTAATTTGTACTTTATGTTTTATTTTTTATTTACTTAAACTTATTAACTTAACCAATAAAAACAAAAATTGTATATATTAGTGAACTGGTATGTGATATTTTAACACATACATACAATGTGTAATGTTTAAATAGGTGAACCATGTCTTTCTCCCCAAAGATGTATATAATTGGTCTGTGGTGAAAACTTTCAAACTCCTTCTAGCTGTTGGAGATGTACAACACACAATTGTTGTCTGCAATCACCCTATTGTGTGATAGCACACCAGCACTTCTTATTCCTAACTGCAGTTCAATACCCATTGATCATCTTTTCCTCCTCCTTCCCCCATCCATTCCCAAATTCTGGTAGCTACCATTCTACTCTTAACCTCTAAGACATCCACTTCTGCAGATTCCACAGATGAGTGAGATCATGCAGTACTTGTCATTCTGTGCCTGGCTCGTTTCACTCAATATAATGGGCTTCAATTCCAATTTAAATCTTACTTTTATTTTAAAATAAAAAAGAACAGAAATTTTAAAGTACCTCAATAGATAGAAATCTTTAAAAGTAGGAATCATGTTTTATACAAGTTTAGCACAATGTCTTTCATTCTGACAAGTCATCAAGAATTTACTGACGAATCATATTCTGCCCTATAATGTAGAAATATAGTGAATATTTTATTCAAATGAATATTCAATTCAATCAGCATCAAAAGTGTTTAATAGCAAAGCAGACAAGCATTCTTAAGTCATAAGCACAGCTGCTCAAATTACATGCAATAACCTGAAAACATTCAGTGCCGAGTTGATATATTGTATTCCTTGTCCCTTCTGCTGAGATTAATTCCTTCACTGTGATTGACAAAGGTGCACAGCTCTGTGGAAGGGTAAGTCTTTGAGCCCCTCAACAACAACAACAACAACAAAAAGTTCAATTCTCATCTGCAGCATTATTAAACTTCACTGTAAGTTTCTGAGATAGCCCACCTCTAGCGTCAGGTCAAGTTGATTGGCCAACCTATGAGAGAGGTGAGAAAATTGGGGAGCAGATTAAGAATCATCTTTATAAAGAGGAGTGGACGATGTGGTGATACCAAGCAGAATTTTGAATGTCTTTTAAAAATATCCACCAATTGCCTCTTTGGTAGCCAAGAAAACCCTATGTGCTTTTCTTTTAAAGACAGGGTATCTCTGCCAGCCAGCTGGGTAACTTAAAAATAGTTAGGAAAAGGGGGAAAACTCAAGACACCTTGTAAATATCTTACTATTCACCTCAAATATTCTAGGCTTTTTTTTTTTTTAATGAGCAGAAGAAACTCCAGGGAATCTGTGGTAATTTAAAATGTTTTCCAAAGCAAAAAGCTTTCAAAACAGGTATTTTAAGAAACAGAAAAAACAAATAAGTGTTAGTAAAAACTAATAGCAGAAGGTTTAGTTTAGGACTATTTTATCCTCAACTTTCAAAATTGCCAAGAGAAAAGAATGCACAAAACTAGCAAAGAGTTCTATTTCAGAGCTGGATATGGTGGTACAAGCCTAAAATCCCAGCTACTCAGGAGGCAGAGGCAGGAAGATCATCATCCAAAGGCCTGCCCCAGGAGAAAGGTAATGTAAGACTCTTATCTCAAAAAAAGAAAGGGAGAGTTCTGGACATGTGGCTCAAATGGTAGAGCACTTGCCTAGCAAACTCAAGTCTCTCAGTTCAAATCCCACCACCACAAAAATAAAAGAGTTCTATTTTATCCATGATTAATTCAAAACTGAAAGTTGCTACTAAGAATACTTTCTTATAAGATGAATAGCTGGAGAAACCAAAGATCAGCCCCAAATTCAGTCGTGTATTAGAGAATCTGAAGCCATTGTTCTACAGCTGTTAGGGAATCCTGGGAATTACCTTAGCAAATTTGTAAAAACTTACAGTTCCATAACAATGTATGAAATAAATGGGGGTGTGTGTGTCATGCCAGATGTGGTGGTGTACATCTGTAATTCCAGTACTCGGTGGCTTAGGTGGGAGAATCATTTGAGCCTATGAGTTGGAGACCAGCCTGGGCAATATAGGACTCCATCTAAACAAAAAGTCATAAAATTTAAACAGCAGCTAAGCTCATAATAGAAGATAATCAACAAAATGTCTTTAAAAGTAAAAACTTGTCTCGAATCAATTATTTCAAATATTGTACAAAGCTTTGGAGAAAAATTACATCAGTGCTAACAAGAAATCCATCAGCTTGGAGACTGTGTAAAGCATAAGCCTTGTTAGCTTGAAATCACTGTCCAAGTCTGCACAATACAGGTAAGACCATAAATTTTTGACTGGTGGCACAATTGTCCCAGAATGTTATTGTAGCTTCAAGAACTGATTCATTTAAAATTAGAGAACAGTATAGATAAGACTACAACTAGTCTCTGAATCTCATACCTATTTGCTGTGGAAGATAATGGTTATTACAAAAGGGAAAACTGAGCACCAGGGAATTTGTTGGTATTTGCACAATGTCACAAATGAGCATAAGATCCATTAGACTCCTGACTTTCATTTCTGGTTGATTTCACTTTCTACCAGTTCACATCGTACACTTGTTTTTTTTAAAACACACGTAAATGAACTGAAAAAAATAACCTAAATAGAACTAATTCTATTTAGAATAGAATGCATGATAAAAAGAATGTAATACCATTGTTTGTTTAGTGCTTTATAACTTCAAAATGATAGGCTGGTGGGTAGGTAGATGGATGGATGGGTGGATGGATGGATAGATGATGGATGGATGAATGGATGGATGGATGGATGAATGGATGGATGAATGGATGGATGGGTGGATGGACAAATGGATGGGTGGATGAGTGGACAGAAAGATGGATGGATGAAAGGACAGATGGGTGATGGATAAATAGGTCGACAGGTAGGTAGATTGTTGAGCAGACTCTAAGTTTATCTTCCTAGCTTATCATGTTAGATAACAGTATTAACCCTATTGAAAAGATGGAGAAACTGAGGCTTACAGAGATTGAGTAATTGGACCCTAAACATGCTACAGATAATGACTGCAGATATGACTCAATTTGGCTCTTCTGACTTTAATTCCTGTACTCCTTGCACTGTACCACACTGGGTTGGCTGTGTTCTGGAATAAGAAATACTGGATAATTTATCTATAAATCTCATGTTTCAGATGTCTTATTTGCCTAAAGAAGTTGTTGCTTGAACAAATAGAACAAATTGTGGACAAGTGCTCTGAAAACTGAAAATTGCTCTGGGTGCATAATTCAAACCACTGAACACAAGAAATTAGACATCCTACACAAGCAAGCTATTTTCCTACTTCATAAAAGACAGAAATCAGATCAAATCAGCTATCTGGGAATAGAGAGTACAATTCTACCAGTTTCTTACCTTTATTTTCTCAAGCTTAAAAAAACTTCAAACACAAATTCATGTATAAATTTTAAAAAACAAAACAGTAGGGTAAAAGCCTAACTCACATACTCATTGGATTTGGTTCTATATGGGTACCATACACCACTTGTTTTTTAAGTGAAAACAGTCACCCCAAGATGACCAGCAGTTTTCACAAAATCCATTATGCACCAGAACAGTGGAGATGAGACTGAAGTTTTATCACAAGAGATTTTGATTTACAGTACCTTGTTAAGACACTAGATCAGCTTGTTAAGATTTGTTGCACAATTATTCAGCTACAGAAGTTAGACTTTTATTAATATTTTATTTACCTTATATCTGATGTCCATCATATCATGTACAGTGAGACAGTACAAGAAACAAAATGGGTCTTTATGGAAAAATCCTGAAACGGTGAAATGTTTTAAAGGTGTTGTACAAAAATACGTGTTTTTTAAGAATTCTTTTTGAGAGTCAGGTTACAACAAAAGCACCTGCACACCCATGTTTATTGCAGCACTATTCACAATAGCCAAGTTATGGAAACAGCCAAGATGTCCCGCTACTGATGAATGGATTAAGAAAATGTGATATCTATACACAATGGAATTTTATTCAGCCACAAAGAAGAATGAAATTTTGTCATTCGCAGATAAATGGATGGAACTGGAGAACATCATCTCTTAAGTGAAGTTAGCCAGATTCAGAAGGCACAAGCCACATGTTCTCTCTCATATGTAGAATATAGACCTAATATAAATGAAGCAATTATTATGAAAAACAGGTCACATTAAGGGAAGGTCACACATGATAGGGGAAGGGTAAAAGAAGGAAATTAAGAAGGTGAATATTGATGGTGTACTCTCTATACCAGAATGTATATAGAATTTTTAAACTGGTTGAAAGCACCATAAGAAAGGGACTAAGGTAGAATGAAGAAAAATAGAGGAGATAAACCAATGGCATTATAATACATATATACATGGAAATGCACAAGAAAACTCCCTATGTAGTTATCTTTATTTTAAACAAGCAAAAATGTCATTTCTTTCTCATTTTTTTTCTTTTTTCTTCTACATAATAGGAGGGTGGAATGTTTGGGGGGTACCAGTGGGAGGGGGGAAGCTGGCAGGGAAAGGGGTAGGAGGGTGAATGAGGTGTAAATAATATGTACACATGCATGTAAATGCAAAATGATACCTGTTGAAACTGTTCCAGGAAATGGGAGAAGGGAGGATAAAGTAGAGTGGTGGAGGGGGTGAATTCATGTATGATCTATTTGATACATTGTAAGAACTTCTGTAAATGCCACAGTGTACCCCCACCTAGCACAACAATAAAAAATTCTTCTGGGATTTGGACAATTGCCCATGTCGGATATTTTATTTTGCTTTCTGGTTTTGCTTTTTTAAGATTCCGCAGAGCACTGATCTTCAAATCATCAGTAAGCCATGTGACAAGAGCCTTTTATGACCTCAATGCAGGCATCTTGGATTAATGCTGCAGGAGAGTGTCTGAGTCTTTATTTTAGAAATGTTCATCACAGGATGAAGTGCTTATCTTCCATCCTCCTTTGAACACCTACTCAGAGTATTTGCTCACCCCTGTGAACCTAACGCTTGCTGTTCTCTACACAAGTATTGTTGTAACTGAATGGTCATGCTGGCCACCTATTCAGGCTGTTCCTCCTAAGTGAATGCTCCTGATGGGGTCACTACAGTTCTAAACTCTCACCTTGGCCCAGCCAAAGGCATGAAAGTTAGCTCAGTCTGGAGAACTGCTCCTGGCACACACCATTAGCTCATCATGAAAGTCCCCAGTTCATCCTAGCAAACTCATGAAGGCCTGCATATGTCCCAATCCATAGTTCTTTATCAGAAAGAGTTCCACCCACTCTTTGTGGTTCATTAGTTCATTCTTCGCCGAGTAGGAAAATTACACGGGAAATTTAAAAATCTTGTAAATGTCCCTTGGGAAGTAAAGCAGAGAAAGCAGATGTTATTAAGAGATCATTTTCTCTAATAGAGAGATAGGTGAGAAGTAAACCAGCTAGTTTAGGACAAGCACGGCACTCTGCTAAGGACACACTTTCCTAGATCTATGTTGCCTGTTGTTATACATGTATATGACATTGTATCCACGATCCTCCTCATCGCTAGTCAGCTTCTTAGCAATGTAAGTTCTAACTTACATTCTAATGTAATTAGAATTAATTACATTTAATTCTAATGTAAGTTCATTTAATAATCATGAGATTCAAAGGATATTAGAACTGGAAAGAAACCTACAGGTCTTACACAGCCCCATCAATGTGCTGATCTGAAAAACAGCCAAGAGATAAGGAGACATTTACAATCACACTAAAGAGCCTCGGAGCACAGATTCTGGAAACATTCCCTGACCAAGTCCTCGCACTCCCCTATATTATCTGATGTGCTTGTCCCCAACTCAGGAGTCATTGATTTATGAGCAGCTGCATAACTGTACTAAAACAGTCATCTCTTGGTATCAGTACCTGATTGGTTCCAGAACCCCTGTGAATACACAAATACAAAGATGTGCAAGTCCCTTATATCAAATGCATGGTATTCGTATAAAAACTACCCACATTCTTCTGCATGTTTGAAATCATCTCTGGATTACTTATAATACCTAATAAAATAGAAATGGTAAGCCAGGCATGGTGGTACATATCTGTAGTCCTAGCTACTCCTCGAAGGCTGAGGTGGGAGATCACTTGAGCCCACCAATTCAAGACCCTTGTCAAAAAATAAAAACAAGAACCAATGTAAATGGTTACTGTTTAAGGACTAGTGACCAAAAAAGTCTAAATGTATTCAATGTGTATGAAGTTTTTTCAAATGTTTCTGATTTTGGTTGAATCAGTGGATACAGAGTCCTAGGATGTGTAGGGCTAACTAGCCTTGTTTTACCCCATCTTTGCATAAAATCCATCTTTCATCATTTGTCTTTTTTCTGAGCCCTCTCCTGATATTTCTGAGACAGTAAGTGAAGCATTCCCCTGGCTCTGATACCACTCTGCCGTTTTCTTTTTTTTTTTTTTTTTCCTTCAGTACTGGGGCCTGAACTCAGGGCCTACACCTTGAACCATGCCACCAGCCCTATTTTGTGATGGGGTTTTTTGAGATAAGGGCTCTCAAATTATTTGCTGGGCTGGCTTCGAACCGTGATCCTCCTGATCTCTTTCTCCTGAGTAGTTAAGATTACAGGCCCAGCTAACTCTGTCCTTTTCTCACAGAACACCAAGGGGCCCAGAATTCAGATTGAGGTAGGTTGCTTCCGGGGGCTCACGGGTCCCAGGTGACTCAGCAACCCTGTGTACTATTTTGGCCACACTGTTAGTCTACCCAGTTTCATGGACTCATGTAAGAGCCAAAACATCACATAAAGTATTATTTTAAGAAATTTGTAGATGAACTTGTAGAATATAATATGCATATAAATTCATTAGGTAACAGAGATACAAGTGTTTCTACCTAGATAGAATCCAATTAAGGTGAATAAAGTATGAGATGAAGGCTTAAGAAACAGATGAGTGAGAAGGAAAGAAAAATAAGGGAAGAGAAAGGAACAAATGGGAAGGAAAGGTGACAAGAGACAGGAAAGCCAGGTAGGGCACACAGAATGGCTAAGGGCTCAATCAAGGTATCTCAGTGGGACAGAGGCTGGAATGGTGACAAGCTAAAGGTGTATTTGGGTTAAAGTTACTCGAGAAGGCAGTGAGTCTCAGCCCACATTTTCCTGAGCAACGGATACAAGCTAAAAGTCAAACCCACCTCAGGAAACAATTTGCTCCTGGATGGGAAGAGTCAAAAGGATTAGTTTTCAGTCCCTAGGGTAGGCGTAAGTTCTGTCAAGTAGCAAATAGTAGCACCGTCATCTCTCCACACCCGTTTCCAAGTTTCTCTGAAAGATGCTGGCCACATGCGTACATACATATGTAAGAATACATTAAGCTGTATACTTAAATTGTATGTAATTTAGTATGTGTAAATTATGATTCAGTTTAAAAATAAAGACTTTTTAATAGGCATACCTAGAGTCTATAAATATCTTAAAATAGCCTTGGTGCATTCAAAGTTGAATACAGAGCTCTTAAACCAAGGTTCAATTTCTCTCCCTTGTTTATGAGAGATAATGCAGGGCAGATATAGACCATAGTCCCTGTAGAACCAAAAGAAGCAAGTGTAAGAGTGCCATAGCACAGTGTCAACCATCTGGTTACAGAATCATTCTGGGGACAATTTTTTTACAATTTTTGATGTTTTATTTATCTTGCCCTGTACCCAGACTAAATAACAATAATAAATTTCTTTACATGGTTATCTTTCTAAAAATGCCTTATGGCCCTATCTTCTAAAGCAGAACTGTGTGCAGGATTGGCCAGGGTCGTAATTAATAAATAGCTCATTGTGCTGTAGGGTTTGAGAAGAGCCCAAAGGTGAGCAGGTTCTTCTGCTTCTTCATGGAACACCCACAAAACGTGATTCTTGTTCAGTTTTTCAGACCTGCCTTTAAAGAGTCTTTTTCTTTCTCCTTTTATTTATTGTTTTTACATTTACTTACATGCGTACACATTGTTTGTGTCACCTCCCCCCACTCCCCACCCCCACAAACCCCTGCTTCCAGGCAGAACCTGTTTTGCCCTCTTCTTCTCCGATTTTGTTGAAGAGAAAACATAAGAGATAATAAGAAAGACACAGTGTTTTTGCTAGCTTGGGATAAAGATACGAGTCTTTTTTAATGATGCCCTTTGCCACCATGTGCTATTTCTTTAAGTGTGCCAATCTTTTTCCTAATTTACTGCTAATAGTAAATTATATTGGGAGCTAGACCCCAATATAAAGTATGGAATACTATGTTAGAACAAACTGACTATGGGTCTGTCACTTTTGCTAATTTTCCCTTTTTTTTTGTCTATATCCTACACAAGTTAGGTTGCCAGATCACTGAGCAGAAGCCAGTAACACTGTATTCTTGCTTTATATTTTCTTTAGCAAAAAGTTGCTTCATTTAAGTATAATGTACATGTAGAAAATTGCACAAATCCTAAGTCTGCACCGCACTGATTTATTTTTATTATAAATTTTTTAAAATTAGGATATATTTGTTACACAGGGAGAGATTCATAGTGAATTCCAATTAGGTTTATATTGTACATTGGTTAGATCACCCTCTCACTTCTCCCCCTCAACCTCCTGGTGATAAACAACAACAAAACCCAAACATACATTATCATCTTTTCCAAAGTATGTTCATATGCATCATTTCATTAAGTAATTGCAACAATTACAATTCGACATTGTATATGGCTAAAACAATCAGATATTATCTCTCTCGGACAAATGGTGGAAAATGAGGCTTGGATCACGAGTGATTTCTCAAATCAGAAGGCAGAGAGCAAGGATAAAACCCTAGAGTTCCACTTCATTATGTACGAAATTTACTCTGAAGACATATGTGGTAGTATTGGCTCTAGTTATCAAAATGTGGACAGAAGCAGAGCAAATATTCTGCCAACACTTAAGAGCCTCGTGATTGACAGAGCCGTGTCTGCTCTGATCGGTCAGTGTCTCAGCCTACAGATGGTTCAACAGTGTAAATTTCTTCCCTAGGAAGTCAAAGACCAACATACTCCCTTGAGGGGAGAAATAACTCTAAAATCATACCAGTTCTTCCAAAAGAAAGAACTATTTCAAAGTTTAGATGCCTTAGAATCCTTTCCATTCTCTTTTTCCATCTTTTCATTTAATAATGAAAATAAATGTAACTGAAATAGAAGGACTGAACAAATCATCAGAACTTTTAATAAGCATCCCCAAACTTCTATTTGAATCAGCTGTATCTGTCACTGTTCCAAATTGCCATCTCTTTTAGAAAGCCTCAAATAGTTTAAACTCCAACAGGGCTCCATTTGAACAAAAAGTCCCAATGATTAAAACTTGCAGATTAGAACTCACTGAGGACCTCCCAGTCTCCTGTAGCAATGTAATACCTAGCAAGTAAGCAATGCAGTGGGCAGGAGAACTTTTCATCAAGCACCAGAAGCAGAATTATCCCATGAGTGTGGATTTTTCAGATGAAGGATGCTACAGGATTCAAAGTTCCCAAAGCCTGCCCAGCATGTAGTCTGAAAGACCCATGTGCCCTACAGTGGGGTCCTCCTCTGTAAGGTGGGTAACAATGGCACCTCATCATTGGGCTGGCCCAAAGATTCACTCTGTTAGTGCTCACAACCACATCTGGCCCAGGGAGAGCTGAGAGCTGCTTTTATGTCTAGGAAGGAATGAGCCCCATCCCCACACACTTTTTTTTTCCTGTGCTGGAGATCAAACCCCGGCCTCTGGGATTCTAGACAGCATGCTGACAAACACTCTACCACTGAGCTACACCCTGGTCTTAGCCCCATTTTGGAGGCAGAATTGCCCTACCTTCAATCAACTGTGATTTGAGGTTATTCAATTTACTAATTTAAATTGAATTTTTATTATTAGGGGCTTATTAAGTAATTCTTAAACTATGTCCTGCCCCAAGCATTATAGAAAGCAAAAACTAGAAGGGGAGATCTCCCCAAAAGGAGCTGAACAAAATTGGAGCTTTTATAAATGGTCTGGTTTACAACAAAAACACCACTCTGTGTGAGTATTTAAGTGCACAGCATCTTCCCTATTCCACTTGTTCTCCCAAAAGTTTGTCTCCAAATAAAGGACAGGAAATCAGGCATCTGAACACCAGTTAGAAGTGTGAACATCATGGGCTAGGGGAGAAACTATCCACTACTTCAATCCTGCTCAAGGATAAAGGAAGTTTAACTCAGGCACAAAATTAGCTCTGGTCCTACACGAGATGTAACTGTATTCTTTACTACACCGTCTGTTTTTAAAACACAAACTTGTTGACTTGCAGGGGTAAAAGGGCTTTCCAAAGCATGTTTAGGAGGTATGTTATTGTTTTTTCCCAATTGTAAGCTTGTAAGTGAGAAACAACAAAACTAACAGTTACACTCTCACCTTGCCAGCTTATGTATTTTCTCCTATTTTAGCAAAGTTGGAAAACTAATTTATATGTAAAACCAAGCAACAGATGAGTTTCTAGATGGGATTTGAAAGGATGTCCTGAGGAGCTTTCTAAACCTGCAGGCAATGTCTCTCCCCCTAATAAGTTCCAGAAATAGAAAACTAGAGTAAAGAGAAGTCCCCAAAGTAAAGAGAGGCTCTCTGGGCAAGTTTTCTTCTAACTGTTAGGGACTTCTGATTGTTTTGTGAAAAGGCATTTTAAAAGGATGGGCAGGCTAAAGAAAAAGTGAACCGACAGCCCTGAGGAAAAATGATCTGAAGTCCCTAGATTTTATGGAAAAGACTTCTGTGAACTTTCCTCGGGGCTGTGGGACCTGCGTTCTGCAGGGTGTCGCACAGGGGCCTGGCGCTGGGTGACATCGCACTGGGTGACATCGGGGCGGCCCCGCAGCCCATGGGTCCCGGGACCCCCCCTACCTGCGTTCCTCAGCTTCTTGTTCCGATACACCGACAGGATGACCAGGAGGTTGCCCAGGATGTCCACCACGATGGTGAAGATGAGGATGAAGGCGAGCGTGGAGGCCAGCCACGAGGGTCGAGGCCGGCCGCCCTCCCCGCCGCCCGGCGCCTGCTGCGAGGCGTTGAGCAGCGCGCTACCATTGCCCCTCATGGTCCCCGGGGCGCGTCACCGCCGCCCGGCCACCGCCCCGGCCGCCCGCGGGCAGCGCCAGCCCGCTCCACTTTTTATGTCCCCGCACGGCCCTCCCGCGCCCCCTCCGCATCCCGACTGCTCCTTCGCCGCCGCGCTGCCCGCTCCCCCCTCCCCCCGGCCGGACACCCACTGTGCACTTGGCTGCCACAGCCTGGGGACACCTGGTGACGCCGCCAAGCAACTTGGACTCCGCGGCTCTGCAGCGCATGACAACAGCGCCTCCGAGCGGGAATTCGGGGTGGAGCCGGTGGTGTCTGGGTGACACCGGGGAGATTAGCAGGGACCATGGCGCTCTGGTTCATTGTTTTGTCTCCGCAACTGGTCATTTCACCCGGCAGGGCCACACTGCGTGGGCTTGAACCCTAACGCCGACTGAAGCAAATTACTTAGCTCCTGTGTACCCCAGTTTCCTAATCTGCAAAATGGGAGTGAAATAGTATCTATCAACTTTACAGAGAGTGGGGGGGGGGAATCTTTTCAGTCTGGAATTGAACAGTTCAATATTTATGCTGGATGTTTCCCATAATGAAATGAGATTATAAAAGAAAAATGCGAAAATCAATATCTGCAGATATATTCCTATGCACTACATATTAAATCTTAGAACATATTTACTTTCTAAAAAAACCAGTGAAAATGAGGTAAAACAACACATAATCAGAGTTGCTATATAACTGAAGTCAGTGTAAAATCACTAAAAGAAATGGATCAACCAGTAGCAGACAGAATTAAAAAACCTCAAAACTTTCTGAGAATCATGAAAGAAAGTTTAAATAAATGAAGATACATACCATGTTCTCAAATTGAAAGCTTGAAATTTTCGTGTTTTCTTGGACTGACATTCTATACCAGCCCAATAAAAATACCAACTGACATTTAAATTTGTCTAGAAGAGAAAAAGAAAGTATAGGACGAAGGGTTAGAATAGGATGAGTAAGATAGAAGTGTGATGTAGAGTATTAAAATGTACATTAAAAAATATAATAAACCAGGCATGTGGTCACACCTGTAATCCCAGCCCTCAGAAGCAGGATTATTAGCTCCAGGCCAGTCTTACATACTGAATTTGAAGCTGGGAGCCTGGCTCAAGTGGAAGAGCACCTGCCTAGTAGGTACAAGGCCCTGAGTTCAAAACTCAGTACTGCCCCAGCCAGGCACGGGTGGCTCACTGCCTGTAATCCTAGCTGCTCCGGAAGCAGAGAACAGGAGGATGACAGTTGGATGCCAGCCTGGGCAAATAGTTCATGAGACTCTATCTTACAAATATCCAACACAAAATAGGGCTGGCTGAGGGGCTCAAGTGGTTGAGTGCCTACTAAGCAAGCATGAAGGCCTGAGTTCAAACCCCAGTACCACCAAAAAAAAATTCCTAAAGACAATGTAGATAAATAGTTACATAACCTTGGGGTGGAGAAGAACTCTCTCAGCATGGAAAAGAAGACAGGACAAAAAATAACCACAATCATAGCAAGCATAGAGCAAGCATTTACTATTTCCAGGCCCTGGACTAAGCAGGCACAAGTGTTTTATGCTCACTGTCTTTCACAATGTTAATCTTACAAGCTTTAGCACTGCTAAGGCGATTTTGTGGATGAAAAATCTGTAGGCCTGGTTAACTTATGTGCCAAAGTCAAGCAGCCAGTAATGGGTGGAGGCAGGACTTGAACTTTGTTCTCTCTGCCTCAAAAGCTATGAAACTCATTACTAAGTGACAGTGTTGCTCAGCAGTGATGGGCTAAAAGACAAAGCATTGGTGATTTTAATTATATAAAGAACCTTTTCAAATAAAGAAAAAGGCAATAGAAATATACTTAAAGGTCATAATTAAACAATTAGTAAGTAAAAGGTGGGACCTAGCAGTATAACTCTATATGCTTAACATGCATTAGACTCTGAGTTTAGCCCCTGAGACCCTTCCCCCAATCAAAACACACCCTAAAATTTACACACAACCTCTCTTTAGGAAAAAAATTAATGACAATAAGTTATCATTCTAACCATTACTTTTGAAAACATTAAAAATGGTAATACCATTTTAAGAATGTGGGAAAAAGCATTCTTGCACACTGCACATAAAAGTCTTAAAATTGTGCATACACTCTACCCCATGGCTTTACTAACTCCGTGAACAAGTGTGTAAATAGTAAAGACACATAGTTGCTCCTCACAGGACTCTTTTTGGTAGAGTCGTGCATGACCTAACGTTGGGGATATGTTATTCGCAATTTATCTTTAGGTGATTTCATCTCTATGTAAAACAGAGTGCAGATATACACACTAAGATGCTACGAGGTCTGTAGGTGACATAATCTTATGGGACTACTCTTGTATATCCGCTCCTTCCTTAACCAAAATGTCATTTAATTTAACATTTTCACAGGTTCAAAAGGTCAGGCCATGAGCATATTCAGGGAGTTGTTATTCTAATGGAAGTCATGAAGGAGAAAAGAAAATTCGAACATAATCTTTAAAGTGGCAAAAGAATAAACATCGAGTCAGAATTCTATATTCAGGGAAAAGACCACTCAAGAAGAGTGACAAAATAAAGATCTATTCAGATAAAAGAACTCTAAGAGAATTTGTCACCAGCAGATCTGCAGTATAAGGAATGCTAAGGAAAATTCCTAAGGCTAAAAGAAATGGTAGCAATTAGAAACTCAGGCTCTGAGAAACTAACAAAGAGTATCAGAAACAGTAGATACCAAGTATACTTGCAAAGTTCTTTGAAAACTATATAGTGTTTAAAGACTAAAATCATAATGTCGACTTGTAGGGTTCATAATATATGCAGAATCATTAAATGAAATAACCATAATGCACGTGAGAAAGGGCATATAAGGTTGCTAATTTCTCCTGTTTATAGCTTATATTAATAATTATAGTGGACTGCAAAAAGTTAAGGATGGATTTTGTAATCCTTAGGGTAATCAGTACAACACAATACTGCTTGCTGTGGCTAAATAAAGGAAGATAAAATATAAACACAGAGAGAAAGAGAGAGAGAGAGAGAGAGAGAGAGAGAGATCTCCATAGCCTGTAGTCCTTCAAAATTTGCCTAATGCTAAAGCAACAGAGACTTGTCCAAGATTTGATCAGCTTAGCTTTGTTTCAGCACAATGTTGAATATAAGCCATGAGTCCCCTACTGAGGAACTTCAGTCCCTTTGAGCTCAATAGGAATTAGAATTTTCCAGAGGGGCCTCCACAGGCTGGGAGTAGGAAGCAGAGCTGTATTCCATGAGCGATTTCATACTAAGCATCCACTGAGCATTTCTGAGAAATTCAGTAAGTCAGACTAACGTTAATAACCTGTGAAGTACAATTGTGCAAATAAGGGTGTGTACCACAAAAAAGCATGGGAGGTGGCCCTCTGTGTAGTGTGCTGGGAAAGGAGGCTTGATAAATGGAGCAGACCAGGTACAAATACTTGTCAACCAACCAGTAACACAGGTGGAGCTTGCCCCCTCCTTGAATCGTTTCTCTTCCCCGCCCCATGAAGAGGCATGAACACTGCAAGCCGAAGGGTCCAGGGCCCATCATCCTCGCCTCTATGTGCATGTTGACTGAAGGATAACAGGTCTCACTCTGTTCATACTTCCTTCTTGTGAAGGCATGAAAGCATCAGTAATCCACCAGACTGGAAGTTGTGCTGCTGTTACTCCTTTAACTACCAATTTATTCACAAATTTTCCACTTGTACCCAGATAATGTTGTTACTATCAACTCTGCTTTACAGAAATGCAAGACTGGGTCAGAACCACCAGCACTTTAGGTTTTGTTTTGCTTTTTGCAGTGCTGGAATTGAAACCCAGGGCCTCCTAGGTAAATTCCCTACCGTGGAGCTGTGCCCCCACCTGGTTCTTTCATTTTGAATGAAAATACAGAAAACTCATGGGCTGATGGACTGGCTCAAGTGGTAAGAGCGACTGCCCTGCAAGTGTAAGGCCCTGAGTTCAAACCCCAGTGTGGCCCAAAACACAAAAGACTCATGAAGTGATTAGGAAGAATTTCTAACTTCGATCTTCTGCCTGTTGCTCTAAACGTGTAACTGTTACTTCAGCATTATGCACAAGAGCTTGTTAGGAGTTTGGGAGGAAAAAAAAAAAAACCCTAAACATCATATTTCTGCTTTTAGGAGTAGGATTTCTTCATCACACATAACTCTTTGACCATAAAACTGTTTCTCAGTCAAAGGCCATGACTGTGTATAAGCACGTTTTGTTAGTTGTTATGTACACAGGATGTAGAAAGGGTAGAGTTTAAACAAATATTTGTTAACGTGGCCACAGGATAAACGGAACTGAGGGAAGAAAAGATTGAATAAATGAGGCGGGGAGCAGAGTGAGGAAGCGAGTCTGAGCCTTGTCAGCAACAGTGCTTTGAGCCAAGATGAAATGGAGTGGATGATCATAACTGTAAGTAAAGCAGAGTGAGAGAACAAGAGGTCACAGGTGGAGCAGCTGTGGATTTGACCCTGCATCCTCTTGCCTTAGTCCTAAAGAGCAGAGATGATCTCCTTCCTCTCCCTAATGGCAAGAATAATCCTTCTGGTGTTCACGAACTACAGTAGAGTCTCTAACATAGGTTTGAATAAATGAATAGCCAACGATTGCACCCTACATCACACAGTCTTCAGTGTGTAATGCACAAATTGGTAGACAATAACAAGGACTCAAATTACCGAGTACTTCTGGACTAGAGTCCATGGTTGATCCAATGACAAGCACTAGCAGTTAAGAAAACTGAATTGTACATGTTATAACAGAATTGGCTCATCCCTCCATTTTTCTCCTTTCCATCTTAGTCCCCTTCTGATGGTGATTTCAACAGGTTTAAAAATTCTATATTCATTCTTACATAGAAAGTATATCAACCCTACTTTCCATTGTTAACTTCCTTCTTTTACCCTTCCTCTCTCAATAATGACCTCCATGTTCATTGCCACGTTATTCATAATAGGAAAGATACAGAAATAAACCTGGATGAATGGACAAAAAAACAACTGGCACATGCATGCACACACACACACAGAGGAATATTATCCTATTATGCCACCTTAGAAAAAGAGATTCTGCCATTTTTTGCAATACAGATGGACCTGGAGGACATTGTGAAGGGAACAGGCAGACCCAGAAAGGAACAATAGTGCATGAACTCACTTACATGTGGAATCTAAACAAACAAACAAAATAGAAACATAGAAATTGAGAGGAGAAAATTAGTTACCATGGGTGGGTATATGAGGGACAATGGGAGATGACGGTTAAAGGGTACACAGTTCTGGTATGTCAGATGAGTAAGCCTAGAGGTCTGAGGTACAGCATGAAGATAATAGTTAACAGTGTTGTATTGTATGCTGGACATTTACTACACCCCGGCCACACACGTTACCTATGTGAGATGATAGGCATGTTAATGTGCTTGACTGTAGTAATTAATTATTTTACTATGTATAACAAAACATCATGTACATCTTAGACATACACAGCTTTTTAAAAGTAGTCTCCTACTTAAGAGAAAGAAAAAGACTAATTTTAAGGCAAGAAATTTTAAAACACCAATCACAAAATAAGAGCATCATTTAAAAAGTTTTTGCATCCTAGTTCTAAATCTTTGGCAGCCTGAAAGGCTAACATATCTTCCTAGCACACTATTTCTTTCCTATATTCTCCTGGGCAGTACCCACAAACATGAAAATGAATTGAAGTAATTGTCGTCATTAGACATTTTGAGAATTTCATTTTACCCCTTGAGATAATTGGATAATGGCTGAGATTTAGAAAAACTGAGCTCATATTTATTACCTCTTCCACACAGACCGTGTGCTATGAGCTCTTTACAAGATATATTTGGTCTGATGACATTTTCATTCAAATGTGTCAGACATTTTCTTTCTCCTTGCGTCTAGCATCATTTGGAAATACAGCCTAGTTCACGTCCGCACTCTGTAATAGCACAGTGACAAGTGCATTAATTACCTAAGTGTTCACACAAGCCAAGGTTTTCTTGGATAAAAAAAAATACTTGCCATTCTTTTCAAGTGGCTCATTCTGTTTGCAGTAGAGGCAGTAAACTGCTAGTGAGGAAATTAAATTCTGACAAACAGCTCTCCTCTCAGCTGATGCACTAATTGAACTTGAACCTAATGCCTCTGATAAAGAGCAATCACAGAATGCATTTGCAAAAGAGAAAGAGCAGCCTGCATTGACCTTCAAAAAGTTACTGATTCAGTAGGCTGAATTTAGCACACTTACCTCCACTTTCACATGGTCAAAGATGAAGACTGCAATTCAAGAGGAATCTCAGCTAAAAAAGGAGGGGGTGGAGGCTGGGCAGCTCCCCATGAGGTCGGTAGATAGCTGACCTTAACCTTCCATGTATACAAATCCCTGAAAATTGAATCAAAATGAAAGCTAATTTCATAAAGATGACCCAGCTCTTGTCTAAACTCCTTCTTTTTCATTGAAAAAACATCACAGAAAAAGGAAGGAGAGAAGGATTATAGAGAGTTCCCTATAGCAGAACATCCTTGCACAGAGATGGTGCCTTGGTGTCTCTCAGGGAAGATGGAGTGGGGGTGTTTAGAACACAAAGGGGAGGAAAAAAACATTGTTAGAGCAATATCACAGCAGAGAACTACCTCAATGTCAAAGAAATCTCAGCGCAGTACTCATCAAAGTTCTGCCTTTTATATTATTGGAGTTCTATAATTTTGTTCTACTATAGGCAACACTCTGGAATAATCCATATATCAGAAATCTGTCTTGAAGAGGAGCAAAACGAATATACAAAGGTATCAATGCTGAAAAAGCTGTGAAAATTGAAGACACATTAAAATTTAGCATAATAGACAAATAAGTTTTGATATGTTCCTACTAAGAAGTATTATGCAGCTTTTTAACATGGCTTCATACAAGTCATAAAAGCAGAGTGCAAAGGTAGGTACAAGACATCAACTTTGTAAACCACACTTAGGTAGTACGCTCGGAAGATAAAATCAGATCATGCACACACAATTATATTTTTTTCTGAGTGATGGGATTATAATTCTGTGGTTCTTCCAAAATTTAACTTTTTAAACCCAAAAACACGATCGTTTATACAATGGCAGTTTTAAAATATTGACTTGATTGCACTCTAGAAATCTTAGGAAATTGTGAATGAAGTTATCATTTGGTTTCTATTCTTTAGAACTGTAAATTACATTCACAAATACAAATGCTTTTTTATAAAAAACTATATATTATCTATATCGTCTATCTATCATTACAAAGGACTTTCTTATAGGGTAGGAAAATGACAAAGAAGTGAAAAACTGCCTGTTCCAATGCTGCCTTTTGACGATTTGAACAGAAATAAACTGTACAACCAAGAATGTCATCTTGGAAGCTTAAAAAAAGGACACTATCTTCAATCCATGTGCCATTTTGGATGGTCCACTATTTGAGCTAACTCTGCAACATCCTGGTACATCCAGCACACAGTAAGGTTCAGTGAATATTTGCTGGATGCATGCATGAGAGAACACATCAATCAATTCTCTCATTTAATGCAAGACAATAGACTACATGAAAGAAGTCATTCTCTTTCAGCAAGATTCTTAATTTTCTA
Source organism: Castor canadensis (assembly GCF_047511655.1). Taxonomy (NCBI): domain Eukaryota; kingdom Metazoa; phylum Chordata; class Mammalia; order Rodentia; family Castoridae; genus Castor; species Castor canadensis. Next base: position 76,852,556 of record NC_133399.1, on the reverse strand, counting down.
CTAACTTCAACAAGCAGCTATGCTTCCCAGTGATGAAGTTATCACAGTCTTCCAGTTCCCCATGTCCAGCTCTTGAAAGCTCCCTTGAAATTGGAAGCTTGAGGTGCCCTCACATGGCACCTGACGCTCACCTCTCCCACCTGCCCTTCTCTTTCCCAGGGACAGAGCACTCCTACCCTTCCTCCACCTTGCTGCATCTTCCTGCTACCACCATATTTGTCCTTCTCTTTTTAGCAGAGATAGCAGGGCTAATTTCCCCATATTCCATCTTGAAACTTGACTGCATTTTGGCATTATACCAGGAGCATCCTAAAGCTAAGTAGTTACATGTGAGTTGGCATTCTACACCATGGCTCATTTGCTATGCGTTCCTATACTCTCACCTGTCACAAAGGAAAGAACTCAAGTTATTTAGTTTCTTCTAATCCCTATTGATACTTTGGCTATAATTTGAAGTTTTAGTCACCAATGAATAAGTGTTAAAGAGAGCGAAATTCTATGACAGTACATTTTGGCAATTCCAAACACTGATTTCATGTAACTTAATCCATTTCAAAAAGTAAACAAAAGCTTTTGACTTTCTTAGTACCCACCAGGGTGTCCTGGACACCAACTTCTTCAGTTACTACCTTTTGGAATTAATTTCCCATTTACCAAGTGAATACTTAGTTTCTTTGGGAAGATACATTAAAACTTAAGTGATGTCCAATTTCCTGCTTTTCCATATGAACAGCAGTCCCCCAAATCTAACAGCTTCTGAAGATGCACCCGGTGTCTTTGGGTTCTAGGAAAATATCTCATTCACCTTTGAGGTGAGTATGGGGGCTCCACATTGCCATGTGATGAAAATGAATATGACAAGACCAAAGCTAAAGTTTATTCTTCCCATCAGACTGAAAAAAAAAAATCACCTAATTAAAAATTTTAGGAGGTAGGATTAAGAGTCCAAAGGTTTACTAGCATTTTTTAACCTGTAAATCTCTTAAGATGAACTGTCATTTCCAAGGATAGCAGATAGACTGGGACAAATTACAAGTTACATTCCAAAGCACGTGTGCTTATCTCATAAAATCCAAGTGAAAAATGGCATTAAGCATTGTCCAAAGACACTGAAGCAGCCCTGGAATTTTCTAAAGCACCTGGGTTTTCTCAGGGAATTTCAAGTAGACACTAAGCAAAGTAAAAGTGAAATCTTAGTAGGGACATTGACAGACCATGCCAGAAGGCTTTTTTTTTGGGGGGGGGGGCACAAAACAAAACCTGAGGTACATGTACTAAGTCTATATGGTTTCTTGGACTCTTCCATATTAAAAGTGCTCTGTGCTAATTCACAGTCACAGTGATGGCTTTAAGACAGTCTTTCAGATCTCATGTAAATTGTTTTGTCATTTCCAACTAGCTCAAATAATGCTATATTTTTAAAAAAACTAAATTACAATGCAAAGTCTTCAGCTTAGAATATTATCTGTATATTTTAGTTTGTCCAATATCATAACAAGACCTGCAAACTCACAAATATGAAACAAAAATATTGCCAACTGTGATAGTGCGATTCTAAGACGGCCCTTGGAGACATGACATAACTCCCTGGACAAGTGTAGATGTGGCTTGTGTGATGGGAATTCCCATGACTAGGTCACACACTTAGTTACTAGGGAGAGTTTTGATCTATTTGGTGAGCTACCTGACATCATCAGCTGAAATCTTATATAAGGGATTGGGCCCTTTCAGAAGTCAGAGACTGGAAGCACAATTCTTCTGATGGCTTTGAAGATGTGAGCATCCACATTGTGAGAGGGCCAAGTAGCTCTCAAGAAAACGGGGACAACTGCCGTGAAAGAGACAATCTCAGTCCCAGAGTTATCAGGAAAATAGGGGTGGGGTCTTCTGCCAACAACCATGGATGAGAACCCTGAGTGTCAGATGAGACTACTGCCCAGCTGGTGTCTTGATTTCAGCCTAGTGAGATTAAGCAGAGAACCTAGCTATGCTGTGCCTGAGCTTCCAATCTACAGAACTAGAGCTGCAAATGAAGGTTATTTTAAGCCTCTCAATCTATAGTCAAGTGCTATGGAGTAATAGAAAACTCACACACCAACGCTCTTCTAGACACTGGGAACCACTGGTTCGTAGCATACCCCAGGCGTTATGTTTAAGATGGCAGAGTATTACATTTCTGCCTTTCTTTTCTTGAAAGTCAATCCAATGAAAAAGTTTCAAAAAATAAACAATACATGGTAAACAAAAATTTAAACCAGGAAAAGGGGACAAAAAAGCAATGCCATTCTCAATGAAGCCAAAAGGTACTGTTAACTCCAAACTATAGCCGAGCATAGAAAGATGGACTGCAAAGAGAGGAGGGAGAAATGGTATCTCATCAGAGAAGGCCACCAGCCTGGAGAGGGCAATGGTAACAAGTCAGTTTGCTATGTACAATGTAAAGTGGGTGAAAAATAGGGTGAATAGGGTGTTAGTCTGTTTTAGTGCTCAAGTTGCTACACCCCAGATTCTCAGCTCTCTCCTGGGCAGATATAGAAAGAATTCAGGCAAACAGAGGGAAGCAGGAATGCTCCTGTGACTAAAAGAGTGATCAAATCCTTAGTCCCTTTAGCAGGCTAACCCCCAAAGCCACCAGGATTTCTCAGAAGGTCCCTTCTTTAGAGAAACTGAGACTCCTCAAAGAAAAAAACCCACAGAACAGAGACAAAGCAAGCTGCCTGGCCCAACAGTGGAAATTTCAATCAGCTGGAAGGCCTAATTAATGTAAAGTTTAAGGCCAAGCAAAAGAAATATTAAACAGAGGCTCAGAGGAGAAGTGTAACAAAGAGAAAGATTAGTTTTTAAAGAGGGATCCAAGTAATGGGAACAAATGCCTGCTGGAAACAATCAAAATAAAATCAAACTTTTTCTTTTCTTTTTGGTTCAGTATCTCAGTAGGTAACCTGGGCTGGCCTCAAACTCTAAATCCTCCTGCCTTTGCCTCCTAAGTGCTGAAATCACAAGTGTGCATCACCACACCTAGCAAATTGTTTTGGGTTTTAAAAAAACACCCTTTTTTGGTGCTAGTTTCTGCTACTGAGTTATACCCCCGGCCCTTAAGATCAACCTCTTAGGAGTTAAAAATATGATAGCCGAAATGTAAATTTTAACAGAACAAATGGAAGATAAAAGTGGAATGGATCTTCTAGGAAGAAGAACTCAATTAAAAATCAGAGGACCAACGTAATGAGCTTCAAAGAACCCATATGTGTCTCAGAAAGAGAAATGAGAAAACAGAGGCAAAGAATTGTCAAAGAAATAATGCAAGAACATTCCCTAAACTGTGTGATTCCACAGTGAAAGCTAAGTGCCAATACAATGGAAGAGAAAAGACCCACACCAGAATACATGGAGAAGAAAACCCAATTTCCCAGAATGAGTATACCAAAGGTTTGTGAGAGTAATATTGTCACAAATAATAAACTGAGCAGAAATGGTCCATTCAATGGTAACAGTGAATACAGTGGCCCAATGACTTTAAACTGAATGGAATTCACTTGCCAATCAAAAATTTGTACCCCAATCTATTAATCAAGTATGAAAGTACAATAAAGACTTTTCCAGAAATATAAAGTAGCACACAAAAAAATTACCCCTATGCATTGTCTCCGAAATTAACTGAGAAATGCTCCTTCAAACTAGAGTTAACCCAAGAGAAAGGCAAGGAGTTCAGGGTGACAGATGACAACAAAGGGAAAAAGCACTGTGTAATTATAATTAGGGCAACTATTTAAGAGGAAGTTGCAAAATAAATGGAAATATCATATACTAGTTAATTCAGCAGGAAATACATAACCAAAGCTATTCCACTACACATGGATTCACCCAGAATTCATACTGTAAACTAATGTAAAGATAACAACAGCAATGACTAATACAGCCTTCCTCCAATCTCAAGAGTCAACAGGGAATTTCTAAATTTAGTGACTCAAGAAATAACAGATGCTTTAAAATTGGGGCCAATAAGCATTAATAATTTTTAAAATGTATAAAGGAAAATGGTCTTCAAGTTTTACTTAGAAAATATTCATTATAAAAAAGTTATATGGCTGAGTACAGTGGTGCATGCCTATAATCTAAGCACTTGGGAGGGAGGCAGAAGAATCTTGAGTTCCGTTCAGCCTGCACTACACAGTGAGACTGTCTTCAAAAATTTAAAAAAAAAAA